>NW_027069776.1:782041-788231 GCF_002906115.3 Quercus suber | reverse complement strand
ATTGGCGCCGTCTGTGGGAGGATTAGTGCGCCGGCCGGCACAACAGGCAATGGTTCTAAGTAATCATTCTATGAAAGATTGATGGTGATCAAAAAAAAAAAAAAAAAATCGAGACAGATGATTCAACAGCAAAGAAGAGAACTCGATATTATTTCATAAAAAAGAAAAAATTACAGATTACAATCAAAGGCTCAGGCAGGCGTGCATTACAACTGTTCCTACCAGCTAGTTCTACAATCAGAGGCCAAGTGGACCCTACAATTCCCTAAAACTAGCTAGAGGGAAGTGTCAACCCGTGCTTTTATTGGCATCAAGAGAATGAGAGAACTTGACACTAAAAGCAAGGAAGGGGAGGGCCAGCTTGTTTCAAGGCTACCAACAACTCCTTTCTCTGAGCGGCGGAGCTTGAACAAAGTGAGGAGCAGATGCAGGCACCCCGGGACACCCTCCCTCATGATGTTCCCTCCATTCTCTCCAGCCCTCACGAGCATTGGCCGTTGGAGACGGTAACACTCGGGCACCGGCCATGACGTGAATTCACACATCTCCTCCGGGGGTGCGCTCTGAGGAGAGACATTAGGTACTCTAACGACACCCCGCCGAACCACCATGCACGGCACCATGGTTACGCCTAAACTCTGCTACACTGGAAGCCCAGTGGGGGCTGCGGCCACAACGGCTCTTGGCACGGATGTCCTCACACCCGCCCAAAGCCGCCCTATATTTACTGACTCCAGTCACAATTCCGGCGAGGTTATTGAAGGGGCTAGGGGAGCTGAAGAGGTGTGTTCTTTCTGTTTGTGTTGGGGGGTTCATGGTGTGTGAAGAAACCATCCCCCCGAAGAGTCTTATATAGGGGATGAATGTTGGTGAGAATTAATTCACGCAGAATTCGAAAAGAGATGTAGGGTCTGTTTTCTTGTAGCCTAAGCCCAAAAGAGATTGGCTATAGGCCCAACGAACCCAGAACAATAAATTTGTAGAGAGTGGGTTGAAGGTTTAGGCGCTGACCGGCGTCTTCGAAGCGTGAAGATCCTCCTTTTTCTTATTGAAGAAAACACTTGGAACAATTTATAACTAGGGGATGCTCCTCGGCCATGGGCCGAGGAGGCTTTTTTCCCTTTTTACTCAAAAAAGAAGACCCCCTTTACATTTTGCTTGTCCCTCTTATATACCACTTTCTTCCTCTTCCTGTTGATCGTTCATTGGCCTCTCCTCTAGCCACCCGTCCCAACAGAGGTCGTATCTGTGCTCAAGTGGTTCACCTTGATCGATGTAGCCCTGCCCGGGGGTTGCATCCCCATTAATACGGCCAGAAGGGTTAGGTGAACGTATTAAGTGCTGAGGTGACAACTGGCTCTGGGTCTGTCCCCCCTCCCCTATAGTTATCCTTAGTACGCCGAGGACGAGGGGATCCTCGGCGCGGATCCAAAGAAGGGTTTGCTCCCCAAATTGGCCTTGGGTAGTCATCCCTCCTTGGACTGGGCCATTTGGGCATGGCTTGGAGTGGGCCGTGGCTATACGATTTCCTGGCCCCACATTTACAATATATAATTTATCTCCTTAAAAATCAAATTATTTCTAAAAGTATTTTTCATCTCTCTATCTCTACAAATATATCATTCTATTATTATTATTATTATTATTTTGTTGTTGGAAAAAATTGGGTGTGTTTGATTGATATGATTCTTTTTCAAGCGATCTATATTTTTCAAACTCTTGCTATAGTGTATTATGTTTTTTCTTTTCATTTTTTTTTTCTACAACTAAACTTTTTAAAGTTTCAAATTAATTATTTAAATTTCTCATTCAATCAAGGGGATTGTCATGTTAATCAAACTTCATCACAAATTTACAATTGATATTGTTCAAATAATTGATAGGCACATTAAAGTACATATTCATGCAAATTATATTTTGATATAAACTCAATTTCTCACTTCCAAAATATCTAAACAGTAACCCAAACCAAAACTATAAAAGGGAGGGAGAGTACAAGTGATGATGAACTCACAAAACACACCACCAAAAAATATATATATATATATACACACACACATATATATATAGCCAAATTTTAGAAAAAAATCCAATTAGATTTTAATTGGATCTTCAATTTTAAACCACGTGTCCCATTTTATTTTTAATTTTGTGCAAAGTGAATTATTGAGTGTAAAAATCAAAGAGTCCAAATTCAATTAGATTCTAAATTGGATTTTAATTTGAGTCCAATTTTTTACCACGCGTCCACTTAATTTTTTAATTTTTGTGATAAGTGAATTATTGAGTAAAAAAATCAAAGAATCTAAATCCAATTAAATTTTAAACCATCCATATATATATATATATATATAATGAGAAAACCTTAAATTTTTATAACAAAAAAATCAAATGATATATTACAGTGTGAAGCATAAGGTAAAATATTTATAGTGAGATATAGGATATTTATTCAATTTTTGACTAGGAACTTTTTGAATTGATGCATATCATAGTCCTTCATTGTACTAATTAATGCATCTCAAGCTTCCCTGGGGAATTTTGCTCCTCCAGGTATAATTATCCAAACTTCTGAAAGTGCAGTCTGATTCAGTTTAGTTATAGAATTAATCTCAGCATTTCATTTTGCTCCTTCAACTTTCTACGAACAATTCATCTCTTATCGTAAAGTATCAGTTTTGTAGTTGTGATCAGCTTCGCGACCTCTCCTTGGATGGACTTCTAATTAATCAAATTCAAACAGATATGTTGGTCCACAAAATACACAATTCCAACGTGCTAACAATATTGAAAAGATTGAATGCTGGTATATTTGAACTGTGTAAAACTGTAGAAAGGTTACCTTCATATAGGTGTAAGAAACAATACAGAAGTACACAAGTACAATAATATGAAGCACAAAGTATAGGGATTAGGGAGTGATATACTATACTTGTTAGAATTATGATTAAATTAACCAATTCCCAATAGTTTATAAACTTTTAGAACAATTAGTAATTTGTCAATACTACTTAGATCATACGGTGGACTCTTGGATCAATTGGCTTATATTCTAACAAACATGTTATGATAATTTTTATTATAATTTTTTGTGGTTTTTATTATTGTTTTGGTTGTTCTTGTTCTTGCATAACCAGTAAAATTATTATTTTCTAAGTCATTCACTGTTGAAATGAAATTTAGCAATGGATTTAATGAAGCATGAAGAAGTGCAAGCCATTATAGGACCTCAAAGTTCAGCACAAGCTAGGTTTGTGATAGAACTTGGCCGCAAAGCTCAAGTTCCCATCATTTCCTTTTCAGCCACAAGTCCCTCTCTTTCTCCATCCCAGAACCCGTTTTTCATACGCACAACCCAAGAGGACTCCACACAGGTTAGAGCCATATCAGACATTGTTAAGGCCTTTGGTTGGTGGGAAATTGTCCTTATTTATGAAGACACAGATTATGGAAATGGTTTAATTCCATATTTGATGGACGCATTACAAGAGATTGGCACTCGGGTGCCTTACAGATGTGTCATTCCACCATCTTCAAATAATACTGAAATCAGTGAAGAGCTTGAAAAGTTAAAGGCAAATCATACAAGAATATTCCTTGTTCACATGGCTGCTTCACTTGGCTCCAAACTCTTTGCACTTGCAAAGAATGCAGGAATGATGAGTGAAGGGTATGCATGGATCCTCACAGAAGGGTTATCATCTTTGCTAGACCCTATGGGCTCAAAGGTCATGGACTCAATGCAAGGTGTATTGGGAATAAGGCCATATATACCTCCATCTAAACAACTTAAAGATTTTGAAATTAAATGGAGGAGAAATTTAACCTCAATCAAAGCAAAGAGTAAGAGTACTACTAGCTTAAACCTCTTTGGATTATGGGCATATGATACAGTTTGGGCATTGGCAATTGCAGTGGAGAAGGCTGGCATAGTGCACTCTAGCTTCTTGAAGCAAAATGATAGCAGTAGTAAAGTTGATCTTGCAACTTTAGGCATTTTTGAAATGGGTACAAAGCTTTGCAATGCAATCCTAACTACTACGTTTCAAGGCCTAAGTGGAAATTTTCATTTGGTTAATGGACAGTTGGAGCCTTCAGCCGTTGAAATATTCAACGTGATAGGAAAAACTGAGAGAATTATTGGATATTGGACCCGACAGAGAGGATTTTCACAAAATTTGAATTACACTGGTAAAGAGGCATACTCAACATCAAAGGACAAACTTAAACAACCTATCTGGCCAGGAGACACAACAGAGCAGCCGACAAAGTTAAGGATTAGGGTTCCAGTTAGAACAAGTTTTAAAGAATTCCTGAGAGTGGACTGGCCTACTGACAAGCCACGCATATCAGGGTTCGCCATTGATGTGTTCCATGCTGTACAAGATGCATTACCCTTTCCCCTTCCTCATGAGTTTATTCCCTACATGAATAAACATAGGCAGAGTAATGGATCATATGATGAACTTCTTTACCAAATTAAAATTCAGGTGGGGTTTTTTTTCTTTTTTCTTTTTTCTTTTCTTTTTCTTCTTCTTGCTAATGACTCTAGGCGATAAAATTTTTGTTACATTATATGACTATTCCAGTTTATGCTATACCTACAGCAATAATTCATAAATTTGGTTTTTTTGTTCGAATAAAAATTCTTTTATTCCACATTAAGTATCTTACTTTATACTCCACCAGTTAGAGTATGTCATATATCATTTTTTTTTTCATTTTAAATTTTTATTACTTTATAAGGAAGAAAAGGAAACATGTGATGGCTTGTGACTGGTGGAGCATAAAATGTAGAACTCAAGTAGAACATAAGAATTTTATTCACTTTTAGTGGTTGTTAATTAATTACCTCATTTTACTTTTTTCAAAGTCGATAAATTGATAATTCTCTCTCTCTCTCTCTCTCAATGCAGAAGTACGACGCAGTTGTTGGAGACACAACAATTGTGTCAAATCGCTCCTTATATGTTGACTTCACATTGCCTTATACAGAATCGGGTGTATCGATGGTGGTTTTGGTGAAAGTTGATGTGAGCAAAAATTTGTGGATTTTCTTAAAGCCACTAAGCTTGACCCTTTGGTTAACAACTGGTGTAGCTTTCATCTTTATAGGTTTGGTAATATGGGTTCTTGAACACCGTGTTAACCCTGACTTTAGAGGCCCTCCAAAGCAACATCTTGGGTTGATTTTTTGGTTCTCCTTCTCAACACTTGCCTTTGCTCATAGTAAATTTTCTTCAATCCTCTAGAAAGAGTTTAGGAAAAACTATACAAAGCCCCCTATGATTTCTTTGCAACACATAAGCCTCCTGAAATTTCGAATGCAACACTTATTTCCTTGTGGTATTGTTTTATGCGTAAATCATTAAACATCCATAAAAATAAATGGTGAGTTGCTCATATGATGACACATGTCCATATTTAGAGATTCATTTTCACGTAAAACAATACCAAAGGGGGTTTTGAGTAACACTCAAAACCTTAAGGGGTTTATTGTTACATCCAATAACTTTTAGGGTTAAGTATTACTTTACACACAAAATAATACCATGAGGGGTTAAGTGTTACACTCAAAGCCTCAAGCGGATTATGTGTTTTACAAGAAAACCATATAAGATTTGTGTATATTTCCCAAAATTTTATTATCTCTTTCTACTTCAATTCAATTCAAAACATGAATATTCTTTATGCATGTGTATAGTAATAATAATTCATGTGCTTGCAGAGGAAAACGTGCTAAATAATTGGTCAAGATTTGTGCTTATTATATGGATTTTCGTGGTACTCATCCTAACTCAAAGTTATACTGCAAGCCTAACCTCGATCTTAACAGTACAGAGATTGCAGCCTACATTTATTGACATAAAAGAGATTAAAAATAATGGCTATTTTGTTGGTTATCAAAAGGATTCCTTTGTCAAGGGGCTTCTAATAAAACAATTAGATTTCCCTGAGTCAAAGTTGAAGCCATATGTGACCCTTGAGGAGTATCATGAAGCATTGTCAAAAGGAACTCACAATGGTGGGGTTGCAGCTATTTTTGATGAAATCCCTTATATCAAGCTCTTCCTTGCTAAGTTTTGCTCTAGATATACTGTGGTTGGACCCACCTACAAAACTGATGGATTTGGCTTTGTAAGTTTCTCTCTCTCAAAAAGAAAATCATTATTCTTTTTCAAGGAACAAA
>NW_027069776.1:759137-782016 GCF_002906115.3 Quercus suber | reverse complement strand
TTATCAGGTTCGCCATTGATGTGTTCCATGCTGTACAAGATGCATTACCCTTTCCCCTTCCTCATGAGTTTATTCCCTACATGAATAAACATAGGCAGAGTAATGGATCATATGATGAACTTCTTTACCAAATTAAAATTCAGGGGTTTTTTCTTTTTTCTTTTTTTCTTTTTCTTTTCTTTTTCTTCTTCTTGCTAATGACTCTAGGCGATAAAATTTTTGTTACATTATATGACTATTCCAGTTTATGCTATACCTACAGCAATAATTCATAAATTTGGTTTTTTTGTTCGAATAAAAATTCTTTTATTCCACATTAAGTATCTTACTTTATACTCCACCAGTTAGAGTATGTCATATATCATTTTTTTTTTCATTTTAAATTTTTATTACTTTATAAGGAAGAAAAGGAAACATGTGATGGCTTGTGACTGGTGGAGCATAAAATGTAGAACTCAAGTAGAACATAAGAATTTTATTCACTTTTAGTGGTTGTTAATTAATTACCTCATTTTACTTTTTTCAAAGTCGATAAATTGATAATTCTCTCTCTCTCTCTCTCTCAATGCAGAAGTACGACGCAGTTGTTGGAGACACAACAATTGTGTCAAATCGCTCCTTATATGTTGACTTCACATTGCCTTATACAGAATCGGGTGTATCGATGGTGGTTTTGGTGAAAGTTGATGTGAGCAAAAATTTGTGGATTTTCTTAAAGCCACTAAGCTTGACCCTTTGGTTAACAACTGGTGTAGCTTTCATCTTTATAGGTTTGGTAATATGGGTTCTTGAACACCGTGTTAACCCTGACTTTAGAGGCCCTCCAAAGCAACATCTTGGGTTGATTTTTGGTTCTCCTTCTCAACACTTGCCTTTGCTCATAGTAAATTTTCTTCAATCCTCTAGAAAGAGTTTAGGAAAAACTATACAAAGCCCCCTATGATTTCTTTGCAACACATAAGCCTCCTGAAATTTCGAATGCAACACTTATTTCCTTGTGGTATTGTTTTATGCGTAAATCATTAAACATCCATAAAAATAAATGGTGAGTTGCTCATATGATGACACATGTCCATATTTAGAGATTCATTTTCACGTAAAACAATACCAAAGGGGGTTTTGAGTAACACTCAAAAACCTTAAGGGGTTTATTGTTACATCCAATAACTTTTAGGGTTAAGTATTACTTTACACACAAAATAATACCATGAGGGGTTAAGTGTTACACTCAAAGCCTCAAGCGGATTATGTGTTTTACAAGAAAACCATATAAGATTTGTGTATATTTCCCAAAATTTTATTATCTCTTTCTACTTCAATTCAATTCAAAACATGAATATTCTTTATGCATGTGTATAGTAATAATAATTCATGTGCTTGCAGAGGAAAACGTGCTAAATAATTGGTCAAGATTTGTGCTTATTATATGGATTTTCGTGGTACTCATCCTAACTCAAAGTTATACTGCAAGCCTAACCTCGATCTTAACAGTACAGAGATTGCAGCCTACATTTATTGACATAAAAGAGATTAAAAATAATGGCTATTTTGTTGGTTATCAAAAGGATTCCTTTGTCAAGGGCTTCTAATAAAACAATTAGATTTCCCTGAGTCAAAGTTGAAGCCATATGTGACCCTTGAGGAGTATCATGAAGCATTGTCAAAAGGAACTCACAATGGTGGGGTTGCAGCTATTTTTGATGAAATCCCTTATATCAAGCTCTTCCTTGCTAAGTTTTGCTCTAGATATACTGTGGTTGGACCCACCTACAAAACTGATGGATTTGGCTTTGTAAGTTTCTCTCTCTCAAAAAGAAAATCATTATCTTTTAATTTCAAGGATTTTGTATTGGATTTTATTGATCAAAGCCTATTATTCCATCCCCCCCCCCCCCCAACCCCTATAAAATGCTATAATTTTGTTACATGTTCTTCAGGCCTTCCGACAAGGATCTCCATTAGTACCTTACTTTTCGAGGGCAATCTTAAATGTCACTCAAGACAAAGAGAAAATTGGAGCCATTGAACAGAAGTACTTTTCAAGTCAAACTACATGTGAAGATCAAAGTATTACAATCCCTTCACATAGTCCTAGTCTTGGTGTGGACAGTTTTGGGGCCTCTTCATCATTGCAGGAATTGTTTCCTTGGCCTCACTCATGGTTTATTTGTTTAAGTTCATTTACTCACATTGGCCTATTTTGAGTGACGACAATCCCACCAACTCTTGTGGTACAAATTAGTTAAAATGGCAAAACATTTTGACCAGAAAGATTTCTCTTCACATGCCTTTAAAGAAGAAAGTCACAAAGGTTCTAATTCCACTCAAGGAATTCCATTGAAGTAACCGATGATGTGGTTATACACAATGACAACAAAAGTCTTTCTTCAAATTCAAGGTGATGTAAAATAGAATGTCTGGTCTATTTTTTCCATTTGTTAAATTTTTATATTTTTATGTAATTTTTCTTATTTTAGGATTTATCATTTTTTTCCCCTTCATTTTAGGACTTTTTCCTAGTTAAATTAAAGTCTATATTACATATCAGTTAGGATTTGTTTAGGAATATTTTCTTACTTGTAAAATAAGCTTTTGAAGCCTTTATGTGCACTACGTGATGTGCAGAAATATTTGACATTTTGTTTTGTTTTGTATTTTTTTTTTTTTTTTTTTTTTTTTGCTTTTTTGTTATGTGAAAAAAGAAAATAGTAGATGAGACTTATAAGGGTTACTCTTAACCCTTCTTAAAATGATGTAGTTATCTTCTAATAAAGTTTGGGAACAACTTATCTACATTTTTGTTGAAATTTTTTTTGTTTAAATTACTGTAGATAAAAGATAAAAATTAAATAAAATAAGTAGGTGACTGACATAAGACTTGCAAATAGTAGAAAAATAATTAAAATTTAAATAACATAAGCATGTCACTCTTGTGAAACCCGTAAATAGTATAAAAAAAAAAAAGATAAAAAAAAAAATTAAAAAAAAAAAAAAAAAACAATAAGCTAGTTTATAAGTACATCCTAGACGGGCACACCCAAAGAAAAAAAATTCTAATTTAATCTTTCTATATTTATTATTTGAAAGTGTTATAATTTTTTTCCCCTTCATGAAAACATGATGTATTTTAATTCAATTATTATATAAGGTGAGATATTTTTGAAAAAAATGTAATGTGTGGTTGGAATTTGTTTCTAGTATTCCTGGCAAACAGTCTCCAAAAAAAAAAAAAAAAAAATTCATCCTATATACATTTTCAAATGGCTAAAGAGGAAGCAAATATATGTGAATCCAAAATTTATATTAAAAAAATAAAATACAAAATTTAAAAACATAGGAAATATATAATTTTATCAAGACCTACCAACATTTTTATCAATTAAGAAATATTGTGGTGTGTTCAGTACAAATTACTTAAACTATATATATATATATATTATTTGAATTTATTTTTTTTCATTTAAACTTTGGTTACTTTATATGAAGACCGAAAAAATAGAAGAAATGCTGGTTTTTTTTTTTTTTTTTGCTAAACAGAAGAAATGTTGGTTGTGACTGATAAGTGTAGGACCATAGATTTTTATTTTCATAAGCTTAGTGTGAAAGAGGACTCTCCCTTGACAAGACCCTAATAATAAAAATATTCTTATTATGGTGACTTTCAGCCTTGTAGGTCGCACTCACTATTCTAGAACTCAATGTAAAATGTAAGACTTTTTTTTACTTTGTGAATGGATTATTGTTAAGATTGTCAATAAGTCTAGGCAGACTAAAAATCTAACAAATTCTGAGGTAGTGACTTGTTATCGGTAAATTAAAAATTACATTAGTAATGGGTTCAAATAATAATCAGTAAAAATAGGTTGAAATAAGTAAAAATTTATAAATTCAACTGACAATGCTTCAAGAATTTTTGGGTAAAAAAAAAAAGCATATCTGGTGGCATTTTATAACATACCTGTAGATGCCGCAGTAATGACACCATCCCCAGAATCCTTTGTGAAGAGAGCAAGTCTGGTGTGATAGTCATAATTCACAGCATAAAAGTCATGGAGTGCCATGGACATGTAGCTCTCTGCCACTCTTCCCACTGGAGACTTCAAATCAAGAACTACACCTACTGGTATCAACTCCTTTGCGGCCATCAACAAAGGCTCATGACCCCAGAGGCTAAGACTGAGCAAGAGAGAGCGTAAGAAAGTGAGGAGGTGCTTTTGGTTTGCCATTGTCAAGCAAGCTAAGCTTTGCAAGTTAGTTCCAAGAGGGACCACGTTAATTAGTACTTACTATTAATTGTTTGAAAATGCTTTCTTATTAAAAGACAAGAAGGCTTTCGACAAGTTTCTGGGGAGCTGAAAGTTGACTAACTTGGCTTTTGGCTTTGAGAGATGAGAGCCCCAAATTACGAGGAAGTAGTGGGATCCACCAGCTGTGAGGGGAGGACTCTATTCATCACACAAGACAAGTCTCTATTATTTTTTTTTAGACAAGTCTCTATTATGTAGTTTATCAAAAAGACTATTAATTATGCACAGTTGGCCCGACAAGTGAGGTGCCATACTGCCATGTGAGAAAGAATACGAATTTTTCATTGAAATATTGCGTGGCGGTAGGCCGGTAGCTGATTTCTTTGTCAAGGTCCCCTATCCATTTAATTGATCATTTGCATCATTACCTCAACATCAAATTTCCTCTCTCTCCAAAAACAAAAATAAATAAATAAATCAAATATCCTCTGAGCCGAAGCAAGCTAGACCTGATGTAGAACAGACAGCACATGCCTTCCTTGAACAGCAGGGGCGCAGGAAGTCACAACGCAAGATCAAAGGGGGGTGCTAGTAGGGGGGCATCGGGGTAACAGTGTCAGAATTGCATGAAATTTGGCAGGTTAAAGGGAAACGACGTTCTGATCCAGATTCATGACGCCATGAACGTCGCCAAAATTTAGGCGAATTCCTTCATTAAGGCCCCGATAACAGTGTTTTTGCTATTTATAGTAATATTTGTTTTTCCTTAATAACTTTTAGTTTAAAAGTCAGAATAAGGTCCCGTCTGTTTTGGGACGACCCTTAAGGTCAGTAGTTTATGATTCTGCAGTTAACTCAATTTTGCCATTTTTGGTAAAATTCGGTAATTTTGTCCCCTAATCGCTTAATTAGCGCGAATTAGGGTTTTAAATGTTTTTTTCTTAGTATTTATATGTTTTGTAGCCGTCAGAGGCAAATTAGACTATTATCAATAAACACAGACTTTTGTCAAATTTTCTTCTGGTGGACTCCAGTTTTATCTCCTTGTGGATTCAGGGAAACCCCTCGTGGATTCGAGGTTTACTACCAGAAACTAACAGTTTAGTTTCTGTTCCATCAAGAGAGCATCGTGTGTGTTTCTCTTCAGGCTTCCGCGACATCAAGACCCCTTATTATTGTTTGGAATTATTGTAGACAGTACAGTTTTAAGACGTAACTTTGTGATAGAGAGTTTTAATCGAAAAAATGATAACATGTTAAGTTATAGTAATACTTACCCATCTCACATTAAATGCATTGAAGTTTTAACTTTTAACATTCATTTGGTAACTAAATTGATTAAAAAAAAAAAGGCAAATTTTATTAACCTACTCGGAAATTTGGGTTGATTGTCCGTTAGGCTCAAGACATTTCAAAATTAATCAAATTGATCCTTAAACCCAACTTAATTCTTAGATTCCACTAGCCTCCGTTATTAGTTTACTATAAGTACAAAGTTTGAATACAAACTTAGTTATTGTCTAAGATTACAACTTCATTTAATATCTTTTTATTGAATGTAAATTTTGACAAATCTACTATTAGATTACTTTTTCTTCTTATATTCTCTATACTTGCAAGGAAGAGCTTGATATAGGAGATTTCGTCAAAAATAGCTGCAAACCCATCATTGTAGTTATCCTTTGATAGTGCTTCATGATACTCCTCTAGGGTCTCATACGCCTTTAAGTTGGACTCATTAAAACTTAGCTGATCTATTAGGAGCTCCTTAGCAAAGGAATCCTTTAGATATCCAACATTATAACCCTTCTTTATAATCTCTTTTACATCAACAAATGTAGGTTGCAATCTTTGTACCGTTAAAATTGAGGTTAAGTTTGCTATATAACTTTGAGTCAAGATGAGTACCACGAAAATCCATATGATCAACACAAATCTTGACCAATTATTTATCACTCTCTCCCCTATTATCATTAAATTATTATTAATATACACATGGATAAAGAATATTCATGTATTTAAATATATATGAGAGAGAGAGAGAGAGAGAGAGAGAGAGAGAGAGAGAGAGAGAGAATTACTATGAGCAAGGGCAAGTGTTGAGAAGGAGAACTAGAAAATCAAGCCAAGTTGTTGCTCTAGAGGGCCTCTAAAATCATTGTTTACTCAGTATTCAAGAGTCCATATTACCAAACCTGTAAAGATGAATGCTACACTAGTTGTTAACCATAGATTAATGCTTAGTGGCTTTAAAAAAATCCACGAGCTTTTGCTCTCATCATCTTTCATCAAAACCACCATCGACAAACCCGATTCTGTATAAGGTAAAGTGAAATCAACATACAATGAGTGCCTAGCTACAATTGTTGTGTCTCCAACAACTGCATCGTAGTTCTGCATTTAGAGAAAGAGAGAGTTATCCATTATCGACTTTGAAAAATGTTAAATGAAATAATTAATTAACACACACTTAAAATGAATAAAAACCAACTATCCGACTTTAAGTGTTCTGCTTTATACTTCACCTATCATATAGCTTACTATACGTTTTTATTTATTTTTTCTTCATAAAATTAAAAAAAAAAAGTTTAAAATAGAAAAATAAAATAACAGTTAGTAGGATAGCAATTTTTTATTCATATAGTCAATAGCCAAAAAAAAAATACCCACCAGAGCATTAATTTCCCCAAGAAGTTGATCGTATGTCCCTTTACTCTGCTAGGATGCACGGATGCGGCTAGGAGGGTGCCACACCGGAGTCCGACGTGGCCCGATGCAGGGTGCAGTGTCCGACATGGCTACCTGCGTGTCGGTGCCATGTTTGAGCTTTTTTTTTTTTTTCTTTCTTTCTTTTCTTTTTCCTCGGATTCACACCGACTCGGCTTGATTCGCACGAACTCGGCTTCGATTCACGCCTAACTAGGCTGATTTGGCCAGAATCAGGCCATATCAGCCATATCGGGTTGTATTGGCTGGCGACTGAAACAGCCGAAACGGACCAAAACGGCCGAAATCGGCCTTGAATCTAGTCAGAACAGCCGAAATTCCCACCTCTAAGGCATAGTAATGTGTTTCTTGGTTTCTTCTTTCTTTGTTTTGTGAATAAAGCATGGTAATATGTTTTTTAAGAATTTTTTAATAGTAAAAATATATAAAAAATATAAATAAAAATATTTTTAATAATTTTTTAATCGCCGCACCCCACCACACCCATACCCTACTTTTTAAAAAATTGCTGAGTCCTGCACCCGCACCCAAGTTTGGAAACACACCCGTGCTACATAGTTACTATGCCTCATTTTATGCGCAAAGCACATCCTTAAACACATCAATGGAGAACCCAGATATGATAAGAGGATCCCATACCACTTTCACGAAATCTTAAAAACCTTCTTTCACTGGAACCCCAATCCTTAACTTTGTCGGCTGCTCTGATGCATATCCTGGCCAAATAGGTTGTTTTAGTTTGTCCTTGGAAATTTGCTTTTTTGGGAGATTCTCATTTGAAGTTAAATTTGTCTCTCGGGTCCAATGTCCAATAATCCTCTCCGTTCTTCCTATCACATTGTGTTTCGAAGCCTTGTACCCATTTCAAAAATTCCTAGAGCTGTAAGATCGACATTATTGTTGCTAGCATTTTGCTTCAAGAAGCTAGAATGCACTATGCAGCCATCCTTCTCCACTGCAATAGCCAATGCCCAAACTGTATCATATGCCCATAATCCAAAGAAGTTTAAACAAAAATCTTTAAGATGTTTAGACTGTTGGGTGCAAGTTTAGAACAATATGGCTAGGAGTAGAATTTATACTTTTGTAGATATGTTACTATAATGCTAGATATGAAAAGAAAACAGAGTGTTGCTGCATAACTTTCATTACAATATTGTTTTTTTTTTTTTTTTCGGATATTACTACTTCATTTACAACTCACATCTATATATAGATGTGTTAGGAGTTTAGGATGACTACAAGCTTCAAGAACTCTACAGAGTTTTGCTTCATTTCTCTTTAATTGACACTTGTCCATGAGGTGTCTACTTGCATGCTAGCTTGGTGCTGGATTCTTCATTTGTTGACACTTAGATTTCAGTTACTTCTTACTTTGACACATAGGGAGCCACATGTCAATTGCAAATTACATTTTAACACCCCCTCTTAATTTGTAATTCCCACAGTTTTCTTGAACTCTTCTAGTTTTTCGGAAGTACCAACTTTTGTAAAAACATCTGCTAGTTGCTTATTTGTGTTGACAAAGTTGAGCTGTATTTCTTCTTCTTGCACCAATTTTCTGATGAAGTGATGGCGGAGTTCAATGTGCTTTGTTCTACTGTGAAACACCGGATTTTTGGTCATAGCAATGGCTGACATGTTGTCACAGTAGATGATGGTTGGCATCTCTTCACTCTGTTGCATGTCTGAAAGAATTCTTCTTAGCCATACAGATTCACATGTTGCATCTGTTGCTGCTATGTATTTGGCTTCGGCTGATGATAATGCAACAGTTTTCTGCTTCTTTGAGGACCAAGAAATTGGTTTTGTACCTAGGCAGAATAAGTAACCAAAAGTGCTCTTGCGGTCATCAATTGAACCTGCCCAGTCGCTATCTGTATATCCCACTAGCTTGTTGTCTTTTTCTTTCACATATTTGATGCCAAGTTTCTTTGTACCTTTTAGGTAGCGTAGAATTCTTTTTGCTGCTGTGAGGTGGATTTTGCTTGGTTCATTCATGAATCTGGAAATAAGGCTGACTGGTTGCACAATATCTGGCCTTGTGTTTGTTAAATAAATTAAGCTTCCAACCAAACTTCGATAGTTTCTTGCATCAACTTTTTATGCGCCATCATCTAAGTGCAATTTCTCATTGAATGCCATTGGGGTGGACACTAGTTTGCAATTGTTCATTTGGAACCTTTTAAGTAGATCTTCAAGATATTTTTCTTGAGAAATAAATATTTCTCCTTTGCATTGACGTACTTGGATCCCTAGAAAATATTTCATGGGACCTAAGTCTGTCATTTCATATTCTTTCATCATTGTTCCTTTAAATTTTGCAACCATCTCTGGGTGTGTACTTGCATAAATAAGATCATCAACATATAAACAAACTAAAAGAAAATCTTTTATACCTTTTTTCTTGACATATAGTGATGGTTCACTTGGACTTCTTTGGAATCCATTTTGCTGAAAATATGAGTCAATTTTGCTATTCCATGCTCGCGGCGCTTGTTTTAGTCCATATAAGGCTTTTTTGAGATGATAGACCTTATCTTCTTTTCCTTTTTGCACATAGCCTAGAGGTTGTTCCACATATACCTCTTCTTCAAGTTCTCCATTTAAGAATGCTGCTTTTACATCAAGCTGGAAAACTTGTAGCTCCATTTGGGCTGCTATGGCCAGGACAGTTCTGATAGTTTTCATGCGAGCAACTGGTGCAAAAGTTTCATTGAAATCCACACCCGGTTGTTGTGAGTAACCTTTTGCCACCAATCGCGCCTTGTGCTTCTGAATTGAACCATCTTCTTTGTACTTGGTCTTATAGACCCATTTTAGCCCGATTACTTCTTTGTCTTCAGGATGATCAACAAGTTCCCATGTGTTGTTCTTTTCAATGGTTGCAATTTCATCATTCATTGCTTTTATCCAGACTTCTTCTTTAGCTGCTTCTTCAAAATTTTGAGGCTCACATGCAAAAAATGCTACATCACAGGATTCATAAATTTCTTTAAGAGACCATACTCTTCCTGGTGGAGTTTCAAACTCTGAAGATGTTCCAATTGAAGGACTTGCTCTTGCTGATGGGCTGTGGCTTGGACTTGCACTTGGAGTTGATTAAGAACTTGAACCTTCTTGATTTGTCACTGGTTCAATAATCTCTAACATCTTAGGCCCTTGATTGGAATCGCTTTCCCAATTCCATGTTGCAAATTCATCAAAAATAACATCACGAGAAATCACCATCTTGTTTGTTTTGGGATTGTAAAGCCGGTAGCCTTTTGATTCATTGCTGTAGCCGACAAAGATGTTCTTTTCTCCTTTTTCATCGAACTTTTCTCTTTCTTGTTTTGGAATATGAGCATAAGCAACACACCCAAACACTTTTAGTCGATGGACTTGAGGTTTCTGTCCATGCCAAGCTTGATAAGGAGTCTTGTTCAGAATGGCCTTTGTAGGAGACCTGTTTAAAATATAAACAGCAGTGTTAACTGCTTCAGCCCAAAAATTATTTGATAGCCCTTTCCATTTTAACATGCTTTGTGCCATTTCCACAATTGTATGATTTTTTCGTTTTGCCACGCCATTTTGTTGTGGAGTATGACGGACTGTGAGTTGTCTTTGAATGCCTTGCTCTTTGCAATATTTTTGGAAGGGTCCATAAATAAATTCTCCACCACGATCTGTTTTGAGAGTCTTCATTTTTCTGCCACTTTGTTTCTCTGCAAAAGCTTTAAACTGAAGAAAAACATTAAAAGCCTCTGATTTTTGTTTAAGAAAATATACCCACATCATTCTAGTATAGTCATCAACAAATAAGAGAAAGTATCTATTATCATTGAGTGATGGGGTTCTTGTTGGTCCACAAATATCAGCATGCACCAATTTAAGTGGTGCTCGGGCTCTCCATGCAGTTTTTGGAAATGGGAGCCTATGCATTTTTCCATAAATACAGCCTTTACAAACTTGATTTAGCTTAGCAATAGGAGGCAATCCTAGAACCATATTTTTATCCTTTAGCAATTTGAGGCCATTATAATTTAAATGTCCATATCTTAAATGCCACAAATATGCTTCATCTATTTTTTCAGTCTTGAAGGCAAAATTCTCAGCTAGTGGCATAGTGAGAGGAAAAACATTTTTAGAATTCATTTTTACTTTTGCCACTATAAAATTATTCTTCTTATCTATGATTGTCCCTTCATCATCATCAAAATTTATTTTGTAGCCTTTCCTTAATAGTTGTCCAAGACTTAAAAGATTTGCAGCTAAACCAGGAACAAAATGCACATCATAGATAAGTTTAGAGTTACCTCCTTTTGATTCAACAACTACTACACCTTTTCCTTTGATGTCATGAAATTTTCCATCTCCAAGCTTCACTTTGGATGTGTAGCCTTCATCAAGACTAACGAAAAATTCTTTGCTTCCTGTCATATGATTACTGCAAGCACTATCCAGATACCATGTACTTCTTGGTTCTTGTTGTACAGACATACATGAGAAAAACACTTGTGCATTTTCAACTTCCTTAGTGAAGTTGGCATCATGATCTTCTTTAGCACTTTTATCATCTTTATACCAGCAGTCTCTTTGAGAGTGATTTGGGATTTTACATTAGTGCATCGAAAATAACAATTTTTGGACTCATGTCCAGATTTTTTACAGATTATGCATTGAGAGTCAGAGTTACTAGAAAAATTTCTTTGGCTTGAAAAACTTCTTTTTCCTCTGCCTCGACCTCTGAAATTCTGTTTTCCTCGTCCTACTCCAGTTTGATTCCTTTGTTGGGAGGAACTGCTGGCTTTATTTTCTTGTTCATTTTTTGTGTTTTTGTTGTCTGTACTTTTCACTTTAGATTGAAATGCTTGTTCAAAAGATTGAGTAGAAAATCTACCCATCCTTTTTTCATGTGCTTCAAGAGATCCACAAAGTTCATCTAGTGTAAGCTTTGATAAATCTTTAGCTTCTTCAATTGCAGCAACCACATGTTCAAATTTTATTGACAAACTTCTTAGTATTTTCTCTACAATTTTTGATCATTTATATTATCTCCATAGCCTCTAATTTGATTTATTATTGCTGAAACTTTAGAGAAAAATTCTTGCACAGTTTCATTTTCTCTCATTTGCAAGTTATCAAATTCTCTCCAAAGATTCTGTAGTTTAATAGAAATTACTTTATCATAGCCACTAAATTGCTTTTTCAAAATTTCCCATGCTTCTTTAGATTTAGTTGCACCAGAAATTCTAGGGAAAATAGTTTTGCTTACCCCTTGCTGGATGAAGAGTAGAGCCCTTGCATCTCTTTGCTTGTACTCCTTTAGTTGCTCTGCTGCCAAAGTTGACAAATCTTCTGGCTGTTCATAGCCTTCTTCAATTAAATCCCACAAATCTTGTGAGATGAAGAGTGTCTTCATTTGTGTGCTCCAAAAATCATAGCTCTCACCGGTGAAGATGGGAACAATGTTTTGGGCATAGTTGAAGGTGGCTGTACTTGTACTTGCTGCCATGGTTTATGGTTGTCTGGTTTATAGTTCTAGGACAAAAGGGGCTGGCAACCTTGCTCTGATACCAAATTTGTTGGGTGCAAGTTTAGAACAATATGGCTAGGAGTAGAATTTAGTGTTTATACTTTTGTAGATATGTTACTATAATGCTAGATATGAAAAGAAAACAGAGTGTTGCTGCATAACTTTCATTACAATATTGTTTCTTTTTTTTCGGATATTACTACTTCATTTACAACTCACATCTATATATAGATGCGTTAGGAGTTTAGGATGACTACAAGCTTCAAGAACTTTACAGAATTTTGCTTCATTTCTCTTTAATTGACACTTGTCCATGAGGTGTCTACTTGCATGCTAGCTTGGTGCTGGATTCTTCATTTGTTGACACTTAGATTTCAGTTACTTCTTACTTTGACACATAGGGAGCCACATGTCAATTGCGAATTACATTTTAACATAGACGGCGGTATGTATGGCCTTATTCCCAATACCCCTTGCATTGAGTCCATAACCTTTGAGCCCATAAAATCTAGCAAAGATGATAAACATGTTGTGAAGATCCATGCATACCCTTCGCTCATCATATCTGCTTCTTTTGCAAGTAGAAAGAGCTTTGAGCCAAGTGAAGCAGTCATGTGCACAAGAAATATTCTTGCATGATTTGCCTTTAACTTGTTAAGCTCTTTGATGATTTCGGTATTATTAGACGCTGGATAAATGACACTTCTGTAAGGCACCCTAGTGTCAATCTCTTTTAAAAGCATCCAACAAATATGGAATTAAACCATTGCCATAATCTGTGTCTTCATAAATAAGGACAATTTCCCGCCAACCAAAAGTATCAACAATGTTTGCTATGGCTTTAACTTGTACGCTGTCATCTTGAGTTGTTCGTATGAAGAGTTGGTTTTGGGATGGAGAAAGAGAAGGACTTGTGGCTGAAAAGGAAATGATGGGACCTGCAAGGTTTTGAAACCCGGACCGGACCGTATGGTCCGACCGGGAAAACCTTGAACTGTTCATTTTAACGGTTTTTTAAGCTTCAAGAACCGCTCTATATACAAAAAGTAGGGAATCGTGCGAACCGCAGTCGGACCGCACGGTTCTGAGAACAGTGATCGGACCACCTCTCACAGTTCCCTTGAATTTGAACTTCAAAAAAAAAAAAAAAAAATTTCTACAAGCTTACAGAAGTAGATCTCCATTATTGTAGCTTCAAACATGCTGTTAGATGTTTGAATCTGAACTTAAAAAAAAAAAAAAAAAAAAAAAAAACCTTATCTACGAGCTTACAGAAGTAGATCTCCATTATTGTAGCTTCAAACATGCTGTTAGACATTGATACTTGAGATCACATCATAGTTTCTTCTCATTCTTCTTCTCTATATCGCTCGCTCTTGTTCTTTCTCTGTCTCAGTATTCTTCATTTTCTCTTCTCTCTTGTTATTTCTGCGTTTTTGCCTTCTCTGTCTTCCTCTCTTCTCTTTTTTTTTTTTTTTTCTTTTTTTTCCTCTCTTCTCGTTATTTCTTGTTTTTGCCTTCTCATTTACTCAACCTGACTGTCAACCACAACCTATATTCTTGGGCTTTGATTTTAATCCGGTGGAGAAACTAGTAACCAGCGAAACTATTTGGAACTATTTTAGTTAATTTGGAACTATTTGACTATTTCATGGGAGAATGTCTATTAACTTTTTTTTTCCCAATTAATTTTATGGGAAATGTCTATTAACTTTTATATTGGGGTTCCATAAAAATAAAATTAAAAAGTTTATTGGATTGAATAGTCAAATATTTGGAACCATTAGGTAATTTTTCAATTTTTATTAATTCAATACATTTATTTATATTTTAATTAATTATTAAATTAATTATGACGTCATCACGGTTCGACCTTGGTCCGACCTTAAAAATTTTGAACCTTTCCCTCTTACGGTTCATTGAACGGTACGGGTCTGAAAATCTTGGGAACCTCAGCTTTGCGTCCAAGTTCTATAACAAACTTAGCTTGTGCTGACCATTGAGGTCCTATAATGGCGTGCACTTCTTCATTCTTCATTAAATCTAGTGCTGGAGTTCATTGCAACAGTAACTTAGAAAATTGAAATTTTACTGGCAGTGTTCAAAACAACTACTATAACAACTGTTAGGACATATGTGTTTCACTTGTTAAGAGCATATGTCATTCTTTTATGTAATTGGCTATTCTTTTGACAAAACGCACTCAACTTGTAATTTGGTAGTTTTAGGTGTTTGTAATACTTCAAGAACAAGGTTTCAAGATCAAGTGTTGAAGTCATCAAGTCTATCCAAAAAACAAGCTGAAGAAGTGCACAATCATTAAATCTTGACACCTGCTCGACACCTTCTCGACACCTTCTATCTGTCGAGGTTTATAAAATCAGAATTTCTGATCTAATTTCTTGGGATTCGTGGATGTGTCTTTGGGCCTTCTTTTCTTCTAACCCTAGGCATATAAAAGGATTGTTTTAAGGGCCGTCAAAGGGTACACAAGTTGCACAAGCATTGAGCAAACTCTGTTCAAGCAAATTGTGACTGGAGATAAAGTTTTGCCCTAGTTCATCTCTTCTGAAGAAGTTGCTGTGTATGTGCACCTTTGGGTTTTGTGACCAAGTATCTTCTTGATCTTCATCCACATCTTCTTGATCTTCATCGTGGATGAACTGAAGAACTTTGTAACCAACAACTCTTTCTAGTTGGTGATTAAAGTCGCATACTGGGATCCGTGCAATTGGTTAGTCACGTACTTGGGAGCCATGCATCAAAAGGGGAACTGTCACTACAAAACAAGTACAATTGGGTATTGGGGTAAAGGTTCAACTGTAGGTTGGTAAGGTACTTAGGATTCCTTTACTTGTAACTGCTTGTTGTGATAATAGTGGAGTTTTAGGAGTGGTGACCTGAAAATCACCCAGTAGGGTTTTTGCCGTCAAGTTTTCCCCATTCATAAATAAATCACTGTGTTATTTATTTTCCGCAGCAGAATTAGTTTATTGGTGATTTGTTTGTACTACCACACGTTTGCATGTTAAATTGATTAATTAATAACTTGGCTAATTAATTAATTAATTTAATCACAAAGAGTCAATACGTTTGTGGCCTATCAACAACAACAGTACACTGATAATAAACTTCATCAATACATTTTGGAAAATAATAACATGTTGAAACTATACACCAGCATATTTTATCAATGTCTAATTTGGTTCATAATTGTTAAGACCAAGGGCTTAGCTACTGCACCAAAAACTATAACTGATGGTAAGGGCACAACTTTATTCACCTAAAGGGTGACAGCCTAGCACTAATAAGTTGACTAAGACTTGGCTCAACTTGACCTCTGTCCCTAGTAGGATGTTAGACTTGGCCCATTAGACCTCTACCTAATAATCCCACTCCTAACACCTGCACATGTGCAACAAGGAGCCGAACTTGTGACCTATTATGATACCAATTGTCAGACCTAACTTATGCCACTACCTCAAAACCAATTGGTGATGAGGAAAATACACTCAAATATTTTATGACATTTGACATCACACCCCATTGCCCTATTTTCAAAGCAGTTGTAAGGAGTTGAATTATAATGCCCCAACAATAACTTATAAAAATAATAATAGAAAAAAAAAATGAGAGTTTTAAGGAAAGGAAAAACAACAAAAGAACTTAATTACATATTAAATTTAAAAAATTATATTAATCAAGTTATTTTTATAGTAATTCATTATACTATACTAATTAGGTTCATATTTTTATGTAATTGGTATATCCTATGACAAAACGTAATTTACTTGTTTATTACCTGTCATTGTTTTCCATATGGTGCATATAACATGTTTTGTTAAGTGCCTTTAGGAAAGAAAAGTATGAGGCCAATCAAAACAGTTAATCCTAGTTCGTGCTATGATATCTCAGGATTAGTTGTTTTTAGATATGTTAGTGTATTTGAATATGAGTTCATTCATTATATTCAAATTATTATTGTATTGGGTTTACTTTTGTACCTGAGGTTTTGTCATGGATTGACAAAGGAGGAGATTGTTAGGTTCATGTGTTTTGTATTGCCAATCATGCCAAATTATTTTGATGTGTCTTAAAGTTGTAATTGAAGACAAAATTGAAAACAGAAAGTTTGCTCAAGAAAAGTTCAATAAACACACATTTTTATCACATTTTCAGCATGTACCTCGATAGAAGTTTGGACACCTCCTCGATACCTCTCGATAGAAGCTGAAACTTATTGTCTCCCTAATAGCAGCTCGATAGCAACTCAGTAGATCAATATTTTATTCTTGATAGAAGTCTCGATAGCATCTCGATAAATCAAGCTTTGTGGAACAACAAAAATCAGCAACACAAAAAAGCCCATAACTTATTCATTTGAAGCTAAAATTGAGATCCATTTGAATCGGTTTTTAAAGGACATCATAAGCCATCTATTAAAAGTTTTTTCAAAGAGAGAAACACTTTGTTTATGTGGCTAGGGTTTTGTAACCAATTTTTCTCTATTTCACCAAACCAAAGAGTTCCTACTGCATTTCTTGTACGCATTTAGGTTTTGTAACCAAGCAAATTCTCTAACACCAACATTAAAGATCTTATTGGTGTTTTTCTCTGAAGCTGTTGCAAATCAACTACAACAATCAAAGGGTTGCTGTGGAGTTAGTCATGTCTTGGGATTCATGCTAAGGGTTAGTTACAAATTGGAGGTTTGTGCATCAAGGGAAAGAAGGCTACTACAAGATTAAGTCCAATTGGGTATTAGAGCAAAGGTTCAACTGTAAATTAGTATTTCGAGATAGGCCAAGGGTAGTTGCTAAGATTTCTTATACTTGAAACTACTTGATTATTAATCAATGGATTCTTGGGAGTGGTGATCTTAAAATCACCCGGTGGGGTTTTTGCCTTTCGAGGTTTTCCCTATTTGTCAACAACTCACCGTGTCTAATTTATTTTCTACTGCAGTTAGTATTTTTAATGATTTGTTGGTGCCTCCATGATTTACATGCAATTGAACCTAATTAATCGACTTGGATAATTAAATTAATTAACCGGGGTCAAGCTATCTTAACCCAACATATACAAAGGAAGGAGATAATTACTTGATAAATTGAAAAGTTTATATTAATCAAAATAACAAAATTGACATAAGTTTCACTTGGTATATAGTCAAGTACTAAAATGATACACATGTGAAAAACCCCTTAATAGATAGGACAAATCTTATGTACAGTACTTTAGGTATTGTTCTTTATGTTCTTCTCTTAAAATTATACTATGTGCCTACTTAACTAAAAAATACACTTCTATCTAATGAGAAAAAAGCCACAAAACAAATTTTTGAGAGGTGAACTTAAAGAATAGCACATAAATACTACTTTAAGTATTGTGAAAATTTGTGAAATAATCTGTTTACATAAAGTTAAAGAGTAGAGAAGAGAAAATATGATACAAGAAATTTGTTAGGACATATGTGAATCATGTTAGGAACATATGTCATTTAGAATTGGCTAATCCTTTGACAAAACGCACTTCACTTGTAATTAGGTAGATTTAGGATTTGTTTAATACTTCAAGGAACAAGAGTTCAAATCCAAGTGTTAAACCTATGCAAATCTGTCCAAGAATCAAGTGAAAAAGTGCTGGATTTTAAAACTCAACAGTTAGCTTAACAGATAGCATCTATTGAGGTTTAAAAGGAATTTTCAGCCTGATGCTCGACAACTGCTAGATAGATAACCTATCTATCGAGATTTACGAAAATCAATTTTTCAGATCTGATTTCGCACAAATCCGTGTATATTTATTTAGGCTTTCTTTTCTTACAATCCTAAACGTATATAAGGATTATTTTAAGGGCCGTCACAGCTGATGCAATTTAATGCAAAAAAAATTCATAAGTATATTGTGACCGAAGACATATGCCCTAGTTCATCTTTCTCTTGAAGAAGCAGCTGTGTTTGTACGCTGTAGGGTTTTGTAACCAAGGAGCTTCGTGATCTTCATCGTGTGGATAAATTGAAGAACTTTGCAGCTAACATCCTTCTCAAGTTGGTGATTAGTCACGTACTTAGATTCGTGTATTGATTGGTTAGTCACGTACTGAGAGCCGTGCATTGAAAATGAGAGATTGTCACTACAGAACAAGTTCAATTGTATATTGATGTAAGGGTTCAACTGTAGGTTGTTATAAGGTATTGGGATTCATTTACTTGTAACCACTTGTTGTGATAATAGTAGATTCTCGGGAGTGGTGACCTTAAAATCGCCCAGTAAGGTTTTTGCCTTGGAGATTTTTCCCATTCGTAAACAAATCACCGTGTCAACTTTATTTTTCGCTACATATTAACTTAGTTGGTGATTTGTTTATGCTACCACGCTTATTGCATGCTAATTGAATTAATTAATTAATTTGGCTAATTAATTGGTTAATTTATCACAAGGGGTCAATACATTCTTGGCCTATCAAAATTTATGTGGTTCGGCAATATGTCTATGTACACGAGAGGTGACAAAATAAAGTTTCATTATAATTTTGGAGAAGAACAATAGCTTGAAGACTCTCACAAATCTAAACCCCAAATACACATTTGGTTCTCTCACAAATAAATAGAGAACACTCTATTGTATTTAGACAAAAGTTTGCAAGACACTCTAGCTTCCTATCTCCAAGGTTTTCAAATCCAGACCATTTATTGAACCGTAAAAGAGAGAGGTTCAAGATTTTTGAGGTCGAACCGAGATCGAATCGGGGTCGAACCATGATGACGTTATAATTAATTTAATAATTAATTAAAGCCTAAATATAGATATTAAATTTATAAAACTAGCAAAATTGACTAATATATCTATATATGTGAGGGAAATTTAATGATTTTCAAGCATATATTTAATAATTAAATAATAAAGTTAATAAAATAAAATAATAACCATGAAAACATTAAAATTTATGATTAATTTTTGAAGTAAAGTTGAATATCTTTGAAAGATTTTAATTATAATTTTTTTTTTTATAATTAATTTAATAATTAATTAAAGCCTAAATATAGATATTAAATTTATAAAACTAGCAAAATTGACTAATATATCTATATATGTGAGGGAAATTTAATGATTTTCAAGCATATATTTAATAATTAAATAATAAAGTTAATAAAATAAAATAATAACCATGAAAACATTAAAATTTATGATTAATTTTTGAAGTAAAGTTGAATATCTTTGAAAGATTTTAATTATAATTTTTTTTTTGTATTCTTTGTAAGAGATGGATAATTTAATTAAGTAGAATAAAATTGTGTTAAGTTGTTTTTATAAAATTAAAAAAAGAAAAATTGCTAAGGGGTTGGACTGCACGGTTCTTGCCACCGGTTCATGTAGTCCAATCTTGGTTTTAGGGATTCACGGAATTAACTAAAAATACGGTTCTTTAGGCTTAAAAAAACCGGTTTTTATCTCGGTTTCCAGTTTTTACAGTCCGACCTCCCGGTCCGGTCCGGTTCTGAAAACTATGCCTATCTTTGGTAAGCACACAAAATAAGCTCTTTACTATCTCTATCTTAGTAGAAGCTCTCTTGCACCTTCTCTCGAAAACACCATCTATTTATAGCTAGATGTTCAGCCGAAATGTCTATAGTTTCAACACATGAAACTTTAATAATTCAAAGAAGATGGTAAGCATATATTGCTAGTGAGTCATCCATTTCGGCTACAAAAGAAGAAAGCAAACTTTGGATTCATGTCAGAATGTTGTTCTTGCTTTTTGACAATTCATGCAAGATAGCAACATCATTTAATGTTGGCTTGTAATATCAAACCTCCGACACTAAAATTCAAGCCATTCCAACGAGAAAGTATACCATGTTTTGGTAATACCAACTCAGTATCTGTTTTAGTATTTTTTAACCAATAAATGAGTGGCCTATTTCAAAAAACCATATCAGACTACTCCAATAAATTAATCACAATCTTCTATACTATCGGGAAGATAAATTAATCATTTATTAGAGTAGTTTGATGTGGTTTTTTGAAACAGGTGTCACTCATTTATTATGTAGAAAATACAAAAATAGATGCTGAGTTAGCATTACCGAAACATGGTATACTTTCTCCATTCCAACACTAAGTCTTGCCCTAATAGATAAACATAAAACAATGATTAATATACTATCATTTAATGAATTTTTACATTTAAATATCACTTAATATTCAAAATTAATGACTTTTTATTTTCCAAATTGATATAAAATACTGTTATTTTTATTGCTTTATTTTCCAATTCAAGTCTTAGCTTTGCCATGCGCTCCACTCATAAAGAGGTTACGAAGTTTATCACAATACTATAAAACTAATACTTTACAATATGCCAATAATTTTTTGTAAAAAGGCAAAGAAAAAAGAAGAAGCTATTTCTAGACAATGGGAACCCCTAGGATTTTATTTTTTTAATAAAAAAAATATTGTGTATGTGCATAAGATTAAGGTTTTAAATTTGGGGAAAATTTATACTTGGCCCTCTCAAATTGAATATTTCCCCCCCCCAAAAAAAAAAATGGATATCTAGTTCATTCCTGTAGTATGTGGTCCTTCCTAGAACAAACCACCCATTTACTTAACAGATTCCTAAGTTTTTATTTTTATTTTTATTTTTATTTTTATTTTTTTTATCAACTTATTTAATTTTTAAAAAATATTCAAACGATTGTTGGTTTAAAAAAAAAAAAAAAAAAAAACAATTGTGTTTGACTCTTCAGTTTTTCCTGTTAGAATCCAAAGTTTAAAAAATTAAATCTTTGGGGTTTGGATGTTGTCATGTTTGACTACGTCTAAATGATTTGATTTCTTTTTTGTTTGGGTTTTTTTCTTAAAAATATACTCAGAAACACTAGTTAGTTTTTAGTTATAATATGTGACTTTTCCAATCATAAATGTTGTCAAAATTAGGCACTGCAACAAAATGTGAAAATGGCATTTTTTAATGAACTCTTAGATTTTGTACATTGAAATTAAAATCGCAATAAAGCTTATCTCATAATCAAAACTAGATAATTTTTGAGATTTAAAATAACATTGAGTTCCATTTTAATATGTTATTGAGTTTAAATATATTAGGAAACAATTATTTTTCATATTTTTTTTCTTACCGAATAGATATTAGTTACCTTTGTGTTAAAACCTTTTTCTCTCTCCCTTGTGTGTGTGTGTTTGTTTCTAAAAAAAAAAAGAATGGATAACTGTCCCACATTACTTAAGAGTGTTGTGTGTTGTATAACTTGTACTACCCTCCCTTAAAAGTTACCATAGCTTTTGAGTGGAGTTGTGGTGTGCATTTGTGTTAGAACCTCTTTCCCTTTCCATTGAGTGTGTGTTTGTTTCTCAAAAAGAAAAAGAAAAAAAAAAAAAAAAAAGAATAGATATTATTTTACATTTTTCATATATTAATACAGTTTTGTGTAATTGTATATATCTTGTTATTGAAAGGTGATAAATTTTTTTTTTATTCAAGCTTTGGCCTAACAAAGAGAAAATCTTGGTTCTTTCCCTATGAAGATATATATTTATAGGACCTAAACTAAACTTGACTATACATGTTCAAAAATTTGTGTGTTATAATTCGTTTGTTTCACTATAAAATATTTTATAGGTAAAATATTTTCAGTAAAATATTTTCAAATATTTTGTGACACATAAAATTTTTTAAACACAAACAACCAAAATCGGTGGCTTAGGTACAGTGACCAAGCCACTAGCTTCAATGACCAAACCGTCAACACCAACCGCTAGACCAGCGATCGAACTAGCGACCACTAGATTGGGGGGGGAGGGGGGCGGAAGTCAATCAATGGAAAATATTTTTAAGTTTGGCCAAATTTTACAATAAAACAAACACAATAAAATGATGAAAATATTTTTAGTAAAATATTTTACCAAAAAAAAAAAACAAATGGAGCATTAGTAACGTGGAGGAGCAAATTTTTTCGGGGTTTTATTTGAGAGTGAGATCCATTTGTTTAATTTTGGGTTTGCAGCAATTTTCTAAAGTTGCTAATGGAAAAAAAAAATTAATGATAATTATTTTCATTTAAAATGAATCCATTCCATGATACAATTAAATTTTATAATTTTAAAAGCGTAAAGACTTCCAAGTAACATAAGTATGTACTATGTACACGCACTACACAATACACTATAGATCCAAAAGATAGAATCTTAACAATGAAATTGACAAGATAAGGACTTTGAAACTAAAAAGGATTTTACTCCTGGAAAATATCCTAATTTTAAAAATCTTCTTAGGAGAAGCTTTGTAGGGCCACACTATCCTAGTGTATGTAACACTTTTCCTTGCTTTTTAGATGAATTATTGTCAAGATTTTTGGGAAAAAAA
>NW_027069776.1:676125-759124 GCF_002906115.3 Quercus suber | reverse complement strand
ACGTCATAATTAATTTAATAATTAATTAAAGCCTAAATATAGATATTAAATTTATAAAACTAGCAAAATTGACTAATATATCTATATATGTGAGGGAAATTTAATGATTTTCAAGCATATATTTAATAATTAAATAATAAAGTTAATAAAATAAAATAATAACCATGAAAACATTAAAATTTATGATTAATTTTTGAAGTAAAGTTGAATATCTTTGAAAGATTTTAATTATAATTTTTTTTTTGTATTCTTTGTAAGAGATGGATAATTTAATTAAGTAGAATAAAATTGTGTTAAGTTGTTTTTATAAAATTAAAAAAAGAAAAATTGCTAAGGGGTTGGACTGCACGGTTCTTGCCACCGGTTCATGTAGTCCAATCTTGGTTTTAGGGATTCACGGAATTAACTAAAAATACGGTTCTTTAGGCTTAAAAAAACCGGTTTTTATCTCGGTTTCCAGTTTTTACAGTCCGACCTCCCGGTCCGGTCCGGTTCTGAAAACTATGCCTATCTTTGGTAAGCACACAAAATAAGCTCTTTACTATCTCTATCTTAGTAGAAGCTCTCTTGCACCTTCTCTCGAAAACACCATCTATTTATAGCTAGATGTTCAGCCGAAATGTCTATAGTTTCAACACATGAAACTTTAATAATTCAAAGAAGATGGTAAGCATATATTGCTAGTGAGTCATCCATTTCGGCTACAAAAGAAGAAAGCAAACTTTGGATTCATGTCAGAATGTTGTTCTTGCTTTTTGACAATTCATGCAAGATAGCAACATCATTTAATGTTGGCTTGTAATATCAAACCTCCGACACTAAAATTCAAGCCATTCCAACGAGAAAGTATACCATGTTTTGGTAATACCAACTCAGTATCTGTTTTAGTATTTTTTAACCAATAAATGAGTGGCCTATTTCAAAAAACCATATCAGACTACTCCAATAAATTAATCACAATCTTCTATACTATCGGGAAGATAAATTAATCATTTATTAGAGTAGTTTGATGTGGTTTTTTGAAACAGGTGTCACTCATTTATTATGTAGAAAATACAAAAATAGATGCTGAGTTAGCATTACCGAAACATGGTATACTTTCTCCATTCCAACACTAAGTCTTGCCCTAATAGATAAACATAAAACAATGATTAATATACTATCATTTAATGAATTTTTACATTTAAATATCACTTAATATTCAAAATTAATGACTTTTTATTTTCCAAATTGATATAAAATACTGTTATTTTTATTGCTTTATTTTCCAATTCAAGTCTTAGCTTTGCCATGCGCTCCACTCATAAAGAGGTTACGAAGTTTATCACAATACTATAAAACTAATACTTTACAATATGCCAATAATTTTTTGTAAAAAGGCAAAGAAAAAAGAAGAAGCTATTTCTAGACAATGGGAACCCCTAGGATTTTATTTTTTTAATAAAAAAAATATTGTGTATGTGCATAAGATTAAGGTTTTAAATTTGGGGAAAATTTATACTTGGCCCTCTCAAATTGAATATTTCCCCCCCCCAAAAAAAAAAATGGATATCTAGTTCATTCCTGTAGTATGTGGTCCTTCCTAGAACAAACCACCCATTTACTTAACAGATTCCTAAGTTTTTATTTTTATTTTTATTTTTATTTTTATTTTTTTTATCAACTTATTTAATTTTTAAAAAATATTCAAACGATTGTTGGTTTAAAAAAAAAAAAAAAAAAAAACAATTGTGTTTGACTCTTCAGTTTTTCCTGTTAGAATCCAAAGTTTAAAAAATTAAATCTTTGGGGTTTGGATGTTGTCATGTTTGACTACGTCTAAATGATTTGATTTCTTTTTTGTTTGGGTTTTTTTCTTAAAAATATACTCAGAAACACTAGTTAGTTTTTAGTTATAATATGTGACTTTTCCAATCATAAATGTTGTCAAAATTAGGCACTGCAACAAAATGTGAAAATGGCATTTTTTAATGAACTCTTAGATTTTGTACATTGAAATTAAAATCGCAATAAAGCTTATCTCATAATCAAAACTAGATAATTTTTGAGATTTAAAATAACATTGAGTTCCATTTTAATATGTTATTGAGTTTAAATATATTAGGAAACAATTATTTTTCATATTTTTTTTCTTACCGAATAGATATTAGTTACCTTTGTGTTAAAACCTTTTTCTCCCTCCCCCCCCACCCCCAACAAGTTCTGTGGTAAACTAGAACTTATCAACATTGCATTCATCATTTCTTTCAAGATTCTATTTTTCCTTTCAACAACTCTATTTTGCTAAGGTAAATAAGGTGCAATGGTTTGATGAACAACACCATGCTGTAAACAGAACTCACCAAAAAGTGATTCATATTCCCCACCTCTATCACTCCTTAGAACCTTAATCTTTTTGTTTAGTTGATTTTCAACCTTATTCTTATATTGCATGAATACCTCAATTGCCTCATCCTTGCTCCTTAGCAAGTACGCATAAAAATATCTAGTGCAATCATCTATGAAAGCGATGAAATATTTCTTACCACCTCTAGTTTGTACATATTTCATGTCACATACATCACTATGTATTAAATCTAGAGGTTCAGTGCTTCTTTCAACTGATTTAAAAGATGCTTTAGCCATCTTAGCTTCCACACAAGTTTCCCATTTATGATCAAAATCAATTTCAAATTTAGGCAATAAATTTAAATTGATTAGTCTATGTAAAGTATGATAATTAACATGACCCAATCTACCATGCCAAACATTAAATGACTCAAGCATGTAAACAGAAGATGTACTCTTATTATTATCAATAGTGTACATTTTTAGACCCCTTAAACACAAACAGATTAACCTAGTTATTTAGCCAAGTGATTAACTTAGGTAAATTATTTAGATCTAGGTTAACACAAGGAAATCATATCATTGAAACAGTGAGGAAAATAAATAACACAACGATATGATAACCCACGAAAACCAAACTAGTAAAAAACCTAGGGGGATTTAACCTAACTATGCTCATGGTAAAACAGATCCACTATGAAAGAATTGAAGTTTTACAATAGCGACTTAAACCACTAACATCTTATTGCTATCTCGAGTAGAAAACTTACTACCACGACCACGTGATAGTTTCGAGTTCACGGACTACTTCTTTCTTAGATTCACAGTAACCACAAGTACTCCCACTTGTTTTTTTCTTTAAGCTCTTTATGCAACAACTGAAGTGATCACCAAGCTTTCAACATCAATCTTGATCTTAATAACCCTAAGTATGTATGAAGGCAAACACCTCTAGATTTCACAAGAGATTCATACACACAGTATAAACAACAAAAATAGAACGTGGCTAGGGTTTTTTCTTTTATACTTAAGGCAAAACATAAAACCCTACGCGTCATACGGGCTTGGGCTGTGTTGGAAAATTCTGTAGAAAAACAATCTACATGAGTTTCGATTGATCGAGTCTAATTTTCGATCGATTGAGCCTTGCAAATTTACATAATAAATCTTGCAGTGCACTCGATTCCAACTTTACACATAAACACACTTTGAGCAGCCTAATTATAGACTTTAAGTTTTGATCATGGTTTGCCAACATTACATATTAAAGTTTTAATACATTTAGATCCTAAATCCTTAGAACCTAACAAACTCCCCCTAAGGAAATCTGTGACAAAACACATAATAAAACAAAATGCTCAAAGTTACAAAACAGCCTATTACAATAAAATTGCCTAACAAAAATAATTCAACCTAACTACTATCTATTAGTTGCAAGTGTAGATAGCAGCACGACTAAATCAACATGTATATTCCTGTAAGACTTAACAAACACATAAACGCATGTGTTGAAAATACAAGTAAAGCAAAATAAATTCTTGATTTCACATAACAATAAATAAAAGACATATATCATGAATAACTTCATAAATGTAAATCAATAATCAATGTAGCACAATGTAAAACAAGAAACAAAGATAAAACAATAGTGTCTCCCCTTATCATGTACAACTCATAAAAAAAGAAAGACATCAAAATAAATACATCATGAGCCAAAAAAAAAAAAAAAAAAAAAGGAACTATGTGAAGCACCTAGATACAATCTAAAGCTCCAAAGCTCCGAAACAAAAACAAATCTCCCCTTATCTCCATCCATATATACTTCCCCTTTTTGTGATAAATCCCCAAAGGGCAATCAAGAATCATCACAAAAGGAGGTGGCGGAGGTGATCATCTAAAACTCGCTAAATCTGCACGCAAAGCCTAAAGCTTTGTGAGCACGTCCACCAAAAGTTAACCATGAGCCGCCTGAACGGTCATGACAATGTCCAACATACGACGAAGGCTAGAATCATTTGAAGTAGAAGGTGGAGGAGCAGTAGTAGCAATCGGATCAGCTGTAGAAGGAGGAGGAGGAGGTGCAACACCCAAAGAAGAATCAACTCTAGGGTGTTTAGAGCTAGCTCGCATCTAAGAAGCTCTCTGCCTAAGGAATGTGGCACCTATGGGAGCTATAATATGTACAGGCTCAGAAGCAGGAAACTCATCTAAACCTAAATGCAACAAAATCCGATGAATAAAAACCAGAAAGAAAGGAGCATGAGTTGAAGAACTACCCCTATGAACCTCAACCAAAGATCAAATGAAAAGATGAGGAAAACTCATAGGAGCATCTGTGACAAGAGCATACAAAAATGCACATCTCTCGATAGGAATAGTATGCAAATGAAAGATGGGCTAGATAGAATGACAAGAAATCCGAAAAAACAGATAATGAATCTCAGTCAACTCATGAGAAGTGATCCGAAGATCAGTACTCCACTGAATGGAAGTACTAGTCAAATATGACATAATGTCATTGAGTGGAGGAGACTCATCATTAAGGGTATACAAGATGCTGGACCTTAAGCACCCCAAGAGCAGAGGACACTATCGTAGGAGTAATGACATACTCTTCACCCTATATCTAACTCTTCACAAATTGAGTGTTGGAATCATTGGAGTGGACAGAGAGGTTCGAATAGAACTCTCTGCTCAAAGTACCCGGAGGAGGATGGACTACATATATCAAAGGCAACCAGGCCCTACGCTCAAAATTTCTCCTAATTTTCAAGTCAAGCTCATCTAAAACAACCTTTCTCTCAGCCTACACATTTCTAAGAATGTTCAACTTCTTATAAGTCTCCTGGTTTTTCTCACTACAAAACCTCTCACTATCAAAGGACGGAGTAGAAGAAGAAGTGGATGTCCTATGGGCTCTAATCTTCCTAACCATGATGCTAAGGATCAAAAAGGATATACATAAAAGAAAAAAAAAAAAAAAAAAAAAAAAAAAAAAAAAAAAACAAGGGCAGAGTGCATCGGACATGGTTAGAGCACAAAAAAAAATATCTATATAATACATGAACAGAATAACCACATGATGCATGCTTTAATGCATTGAGAATAGCCCAATTTTACTTCAAAAACACAAAATTTGCTTGAACATAGAGTTTTAGAACAAAAACCCAAACTTTGAAAAATCTAATTTCACAGAATCCAACAAGTTGATCAATTTATCATTACACAAGTTAGATAACAGTATATAATGACATAATTAATCAATTACACAAGCCAATTTTATCAAATTAATCTCAATTGAACAAAATCCTCAATTTGGGTTGTTTCAAGCCCTAGAATTTCAAAATCTTCCCAATTCATCAAATTGATCAAATTAAACCATGAAGAACATGTTTCCATCATCCAACAACAAAAACCCATTGATCAATTTTGAAAGAAAACATCACAAACATAAAAATCCCCAAAATCCAATAGGTTCGAAAATTTCCCTAAAATGCATGAAAAATGAAATTAAACCAAAATAGAAAGGGCAGAATGGTCTTACTGGTGCTAGAAGACAAAAACCTTGAAGAAAATTTGAGGGAAAACAACAAAAAAATTGATGTTGAATCTGGATCGATCGAAGAGAGTGAGAAAAGTGTTTTGAAAACTTTAGGAATAGTGAATAACACGTGAGAATCTCATGTTTAAAAAAACGTTCTGACTGATTTTCGATCGGTCAAAAAATAGGTTCAATCAATCGAAAATCAATTTCGATCAATCCAGCACCAATCAAGTTAGGTAGATTTAAACCAATTTTTTAATCGTAATTTCAATCAGTCGAGCAACAGGTTCGATCGATTGAAAATTTGGAAAAATCAAATTTTTGAAAAACGGAGCATTTTAATGCATAAACTTCTCAAAACACAATATTTTATGAATAAAACGCATGAGTATGAGATGAAAAGTTTTCCAAAAACCCCTGAATTTAACCCAGATCTTCCAAAAACAAGATTTTCAATCAATTTGTCCTCAAATCTCAAACTTTAAACACATTTTGCATTAAGATCAAGGAACTTTTAATCTTGGATGGCCACAACAAGATCACACACAATATAATGTACCAAGTTTAGCAAAGAGTAACTTGTGTAGTATATGTAACTAGTAAGAACTAGAGATACATGTGAGATGATAAGTAAATAGTGAATAATCACAATCTACAAAATTCATCACAAAATTTTGAAAGAGACTATCACTTAAAGAGTTATATCATATAATTTTCATATCTCTTAGAATAAAAACTTGCAATCATGTAAGTTTCTTGATTTGCCTCATAATGTACACTCTAATTTTATTTGATTTGAAACTTATTAAAATAGCCAAGATAATGTACACACCAATTTTACTTGATTGTGAAGTAATTATAACCCAATCATGTACACACCAATTTTAGTATTTAATTCGAGGCTACACCTTATGTTCTTTTTGTGCACGTGCTACACTTTCTCGAGCACAAAATTTGATGATATGCACTAAAGTGTTCATGATTGACTAGTAAACGGTAATGAGATGGTTATTTATGCATTTCTCATTAAATTCAAGTCTAACAATTAAAGGCACGTGACTTCAAGATCAAGATTATGTGATTAAAAACTATAAACAACTCCCACATAACATGCATTACAAAACTCAAACTAGTAAAGTGCAATAAAATAAGCTCACCCAAACTAAACAAGGTACATAAACATGTTATGTAAAGATAATATGGCCAACCTTGATTTCAAATCTAAGAAAAATTAATGCAAAACATATTTTTCTTCCCTTTTCCTCCTTTTTTTTTTTTTTTTTTGAAAAGAATAACAAAAAAAAAAAAAAAAAAAAGCCTAGCATGAAATGCATGAATATTATGCAATGCAAATTCTAAGAAAAACAAAAAAAACAACAAAGAGGAATGGTCACAGAGAATAGAGAGATGAAGCACAAGGACTATGTCACAAAGACTCAATTAAATCGAACCTTTTGCATCCAAAAATTTTTAGATGCAACTCTTGCATTTGAGTTATTATTCATATTAGAATGCTGAGCAACTCTAGGATTGGAATAAAAGTTTAAAACCTTTACTAATTCACCAATAAGTACCGTGGGATCTTGTGCTTGAGGCATATGTACTTTTGGCTTATTTGCTTGCTTCGCAACTTGCAACTTGAAATAGTTTTGACGAATATGCCCAGACTTTTCACAAAAATGACAAATTCATGTAGGTCTATCATACAACTTGTACTTAAGAGGGTTAAGAGTCTTAGGTTTAGAATTTTGAAGATCAATCCCAATCTTCCTAGAAGAAGTAACTTCTACTGGTTTGACGATCTCGCTCACAGGAGGCTCAGAAGAAGAAACAAAGTTTGTGGAATAATTCTTAGTCCCAGAGATGCTATCTTCAAAACGTAGACCAATTTTATCTAAGGAAGACTTTTGAATACTCAACGTGTGTTTAAGTTTGGAACTAGCAGGCCTATTTGTTTGTTTTCTAATAACAGATAATTCAAGTTCCATGACAATAGGGGTCAATGATCAACTCTTAGATCAAAAGATCTAAATACTAGAGCTAACCCGCTCTAATACCACTTGTACGTTTTTAGACCACTTGTACGTTTTTAGACCCCTTAAACACAAACAGATTAACCTAGTTATTTAGCCAAGTGATTAACTTAGGTATTCGGTCTCCTCCTTGGCAGCCAGGGCCATCTCCCTGCCAAAATCTGCCTCGACCTTAGCCCACCGAGCCTCTTCTCTGGCCTACTCTGCCTCCCTCTGGGCCCTCTCGGTCGTGGCCACCTTAGCTTGAAGATCGGCAATCAGCTCCCTCGTGATCCTCAGCTGCTCCTCCGCCTCGCCCAGGCGCCTCGTCTGCTCCTTAGCTTGGTTCTGGGCACCCTCGAGACCAGACTCTGCACTGTCCCGAGCCCTGGTCATCGCCTTCAAGTCCTCTCAAGCTTTGGCGAGGTCAGCCTCGGAGTTTTTCAAAGTCTAGGTAGCCTGAAATTGCCTATTATGCTCCTGGTCGAGGGCCTTCCCCTGGTTGTTGGCTGCCTCCTCCAACCTATAGACGGCCTGGACAGACTGCCAGAGTAGCCAATGCACTATAAGCCCAACTCAAAAAAAAAAAAGAGGGGAAAAGGAGAGGAAAGGAAAGGGAGTAGAAATTATAGTTCTTACCATCCCCAAATACCGCTTAAGGCTGAGGAAGACCTGCTTACTCCTCAAAGAGTCCAGCTCGGCCATGTTCGCTGGGAGCAGCAGGCACCTCTCCAGCGCGTCGGCCACGTGCGCGCCTTCGCCCTCGTTGAAATCCCTGAGGGAGGTGTCATCCTTCAGGGGCTCCCCATGGAGCATTGGCCTTGGGAGCCAGGCCTGAGCCTCAGACGAGGTGGTGTCGACCTGCCTGTCCTGACTTTTGCCGCCTATCTTGATCTGCTTGGACGGCCGCAGAGTGTTGTCCTCCTCCTGCGAGGACACTGGTTTATCCTCCATAAGCCTTTTGCCCTTATCCTTCTTCTTCCTGGGGTCGGCAGGTATGGACTCAGAAGGCAGGCTCGTCTGGGAAGGAGGAGGAGGAGGAGGGGGAAGCTTCTGTTGAGCGGAAGTCGACCTAGTCTTCAAAGGAGGAGGGGGAAGCTTCTGCTGGGACTTCCCCGTTTGGCCTTCGATCAGGTCTAATAAGCTGGTGGGGGGCTTTCTCTTGTAACCCATTGTTGGCAGAGGAGGGGCTTCTGAAGCAAGGAGGTCTGCTTCGGTCAAACGAGGGTCACCCAAGTCCCCGGGAGGGTCCTCGGACTGATCAAGCTGGGAGAAAATGTCAAACGCATCTTCCTCCCTCTCTGGATCCTCCTCGGCAGCCTTGGCGAATACTTGGGAAGAAGAGGGGACAGCTAGAGTAACAACTTCTGGTTCGGAGGGCTCCTCGGGGAATAGAAATCCGTCCTCGGTCACAGTAATTCTCTGAAACCGAGGGTTGTTGGCTCGGATCACATGCTTCGGAATCGGGAATGATTTCTGGACAGGAGTATACCCCAAGATTTTGTGGGCGGCCCTAACTTGATTGTCGTCCTCATTTATAAAAACTGACGCCCTCAGCACCTTCTGCAAATCCTCCCGGTTGACCAGGTGGAAGTGGCGCTCAAAAGCGTGCGGGTCTGCAAGGGGAAAACACCACTACATTAGTAAAAAAAAAAGGGGGGAGGGGGGAAAGGAAAAGGACAAGAGAACTTGAAACCCCTCCTACTTCCACTGCCCCACCTGGTATTCCCTTCGTTGTTGGGCAGTGAAGGTCATCGTGCCACTCCCCGGACACGATGAGAAAATCCTCGTTTAGCCCTTTGCTGGACTCAGGGAGGCACTGGATGAGCTGCACCTTGTCGTCCCTCGTCTTCAGGTAATAAGACTTGCCCTTAAAGAGCTGAAGGTTGTAGCACCAGTTCACGTCATGGTGGGTCAACCTTAGCCCCATCTTCTCGTTCAGGGCATCCACACAGCCCAAAATCCTAAAGACGTTTATTCCACATTGGGTAAGGGCCAACCGAAAGTGTGTGAGGTAGTCCCTCATCACCGGCCCCATGGGGATCCTCATCCCCCTTTCGAGGAAGGCGACAATGGGGATTACCACTTCGTCCTCCTGTCTTTGTAAGAGCCAATCCCCATCCTCACAATATCTTAGACCTACATTGTCAGGAATCCTATAGTCGGCGATGAATTTCTCCATCGCCTCCTCAGTGTAGACGTATTTCTTAAACCTACCCATCCCAGTTGACGCCTAAAGGAACTAAGAAGGAACAGGTGAAGGAGAAGAAGGGGTAAAGAGGAAGAGAGCTCAGAGAGGGATAGAGTGACTTACTGGAAAGAGGAGGAGCTCCTCGGACAGGCTTTTTGTGCTAGAGATGTAAGTGAGAGTATGGCTGAACTCAGGAAGGACGCGCGAGAATTCTTGATTGCAAATAAGAAACATGAAGAAGCGGTTCGAGTGGGTATTTATACCCCAAATCGAAGAGCCATGCGGGTTTTCCCGCCCATAAATGCGAGACAAACCTCCACCGTTGGATTGGTAACGCCTCGTTAGACGTGGGGAGCACAGAGCCGCCTGAATTTAAAGATGGGCACGTTACGCGCTCCGAAACGTCAGCAACGTGTCTTGGGCAGAGGAATAGACCCCAGTGCTGACGGGGAGTAAGGCTCGACTGGGCACGGAGTAGGCCCGAGGATGTCAAAATCCTTCTCCCCGCCCGAGGATGCGTGCAGCAAGATTTTGAGGGGCTATTGTGGGGCCAAAACATCAGGTAGCTTTGGCCCACTCCAAGCCAGGCCCAAGGGCCCGCGCCGAGGATGCATGAGGGGTCCGAGGATGAAAGCGCAAGGACTGACCCCCAAGGAACATATCCGAGGATGGCCCCGTCCTCGAGCGTCCGAGACCCCGGAAGAACACGAGTACCACCCCACCAAAGGGGACTTCTTGCATATTCGAGGAGGAGAGAGTCCAGTGCCACGTGTCGGCGACGGGAGCACGGCGAAGGAGCAAGCCTTAGGCGAGCTGTCACCTCTACATTGAATGCCCTCAACTAACGTCTTGGCCGCATTAATGAGGACAGGACTCCTGAACAGTGCTGCCTTGGGTGTTGCAACCCACTGGAGGAATAGGGATGCGACTGATGGGACAGGCTCTCAAGTGGTGGCCTGACTGATCGACAAATGGAGGGTTAGGATCAGTTTAGAGAGGTATATAACGTAGGGAGTCTCTCCTGAAATGGGAGGAGGAAAGGGCATTAAGAAGTTCTGTAATGACCCGTGCCCTCTGAACCTTTGTAATCAACCTTGAAAGAAATAATAAGAACATTAAGCTTCGGAAGACTAGTCCGAGGAGCATCATTGTGCATCCCAATCCATGTTTAAGTTGATAAATCCATATGCAGCCATGCAGGGCAGTTGTACCCCTTACTAGGGCCTAGTTCTTAAGCCCACACTCTATAAATTCATTGAAGGGCAAGCTGGGCTTGGGTCCACTCTCTCAACCTGAAGAAGTGTCCCAAATCCGGTCCCTACATATATATATATATATATATGGATTTCTTACTTGGGTAAAATTTAAAACCCACTAAAACTTATCTCTTTTGTCTCCAAGAAGCCCATAAAACTTAAATATGCTTTCAAAATTTTAATTCCCAATTAACCTCAAATTAAGGTTTATATGTTTAAATAGGCTGGAACTCTAACACTTAAACTTCTAATCTTTACTCCAAAAAAAAAAAAAATCTAATCTAAATAGGTTTTAAACTCTTATCATTTTTTTTTTTTAACTAATAAGGAGACTAAAAGTTTACTGTGAATAATTCATAAAATAACTCTCCACGTTAGATCTTTTATTTATTTATTTTCTTTGTAGATATTATAATAAAAAATAATATCAGCTTCAAAATAAATTAAATAATTCATCAATTCCACTCAAGAAACAATTAAATTAAATTTAAGTGAGGCGGGTGTTACATGTATAATGTATTTTAAAAATGATTATATAAAGAAAATATGGTAGCTTTTGGTAGTTTAAAATAGAGAATTTTTACAAAATTGGATGTAAATGCTCTAAGTTACTGTGTTTTTTGGTTTTAAAAAGAAAAGGAAAAACAAAGGAACATATTTATTTATATAAAATAGTTACATATAATTAATGAGTTATGAGTCTTCGGGTTCTTTTTTTTTTTATTTTTTTATTTTTTTATTTTAAGTTTTTGATAATTTAATAATTACAAAGGTTTGAATTTTTTTTTTTTGGAAAGCGGGAAAGGTTTGAATTTTAAACATATTAATTGAAATCACAAAAGAAAAAAAAAATTCAGTTAAGTTATAAAACTCTTGACTATATATTAAGAATTATTTATATGAAACTCTATATTTTTTGGTCTTATCCCAAAAAATATATGGCACACAATTTATAGCATTATAGACTCTATTAGGCTTTAAAAGATTGTTATCTTTTTCTTTTCTTTTCTTTTTTTTTTGTTTCTTTTTCAACTGAAAAGTTATTATTTTGACTCGATGTGAGTTTGATTCAAGGGTTTGATATTAGCTCAACCTTTTTTTTTTTTTGGCTAAAAGTAAGATAACTTTAACCAGGACAAAATGATGTACGGATAATTGAAAGTGATTAAATATAATTAAACTAACTCAGACAAGGTACAACTTTATGAAAAAGTTTTTTTTTTTTTTTGGAGAAGGTTATGTAAAAGTAAATTAAACAAAAATTAAAGTATAGAAACTAAACTTAGTTGCATTCATGAAATGAAATTATGCTATGTATATGCAAGGCTAAATTCTGACTGAACAGGAGATTATAAACTATAAAGGATAAAAACAAAATCCATTTTAGTGTGATCACTTCATTAGGTTGTTATTTCCTCGATGCAACAAATCTCTAGAAGACTAAAACTATATTGATAATCATGTATTAAGCACACTCATTTATAATTGAAGCCAGGGTTCAATTGCATGCAGCAATATTCGTTACTCTAATTGGGAAGCAAACTCTAGTGGTGAATTTTGATAGGGGTAGAATAGAATAAATTTAACAAAAAATTAGATTAATTTTCAGCAAATTTTACTGGTCAATGAAGTCAAATTGACTTCGTGTTTGTTAGGTGAGCCCGTTGAACGGTCTGTAACAAAGGGCCCACGAATTATAAAACCCACCTGTATACTTTTACAAGGTTTGATAAGTATTTATTGTTTCAGAATTTCAACCGTAAGGCAATGGCTGGGCTTGGCCCAAATGAAAGCCTATAGTGGGCCTAACCCAACAAGGTAATATGCCCCATTTGACCCGGTATTTCATTTTGGACAGCCAACTTCCAAGCTACATTTATCGTAGGATTATCCAAGATGAAAACACATTGCACACTACACATCTCTCCAGTAAAACTCTAATATAGTTCTTTTTTAAGATACTATATCTTATGTTTTCTATAATATGATCAATATTAGAGAAATTATGATTCAAAATGGCCAAATTTATTTGTAGGCCTTTGTAACAAGTAATGTAATCCAAAAATAATCCTGAGCTTAATTGTAGTGAAGTGCAACAATTCTATGTATGTTTAGTCTAGGATTGACCTAGAGATAATTACTATATATTTCTTATATTTGGTAAAATATTACGAACAATCATAGAGATGCAGACGCTCAAGACTTTCTGGTTCTGCTATAGACGACCACTAGACTTAATCACAATTACTCCTCACTTTGTCTTTGTCTATCTTTTCTCCCAATGACTCTCAATCTCCCACCAATAATAGATATTGATGGCTCTTGTTTGTGGTTTTTGAAGACTAAGAAAAAAACCACTTGTCAATTTAGGAGGGAATATGCAATTAATAAAAGATATGTGGAAAAAAAATTAAAAAAAAAAAACAAAAACAAAAAAACAAATCGTTACATAGTGACTTGTGGGTTATGGCATTAAAACACAAGAAAACACATTGCCCACTACACATCTCTCCACTAAAACTCTTCTACAGTACTTTTTTTAGATACTATATATCTTATGTTTGCTATAATTTGATCGATATTAGAGAAATTATGATTCAAAATGGCCAAATTTATTTGTAGGCCTTTGTAACAAGTAATGTAATCCAAAAATAATCCTGAGCTTAATTGTAGTGAAGTGCAATAATTCTATGTATGTTTAGTCTAGGATTAACCTAGAGATAATTACTATATATTTCCTATATTTGGTAAAGTATTACGCACAATCATAGAGATGCAGTCGCTCAAGGCTTTCTGGTTATGCTATAGATGACCACTAGACTTAATCACAATTACTCCTCACTTTGTCTTTATCTATCTTTCTCCCAATCACTCTCAATCTCCCACCAATAATAGATATTGATGGCTCTTGTTTGTGGCTTTTGAAGACTAAGAAAAAAACCACTTGTCAATTTAGGAGGGAATATGCAATTAATAAAAGATATGTGAAAAAAAAGAAAAAAAAAGAAAAAAAAAAAAGGAACAACAACAACAACAACAACAACAAATCGTTACATAGTGTGACTTATGGGTTATGGCATTAAAACACAAGAAAATATATAGTACAAGACAAAAGAGTTGCATAATACTTAAGCTTTCACAAAAGATACATGATGCAATACAAAAGTCAACTCCATGAAAATGAAATTAATAGAGAAAAAGATTCTCTTTATTTGAAATAGATCAATTTCATAGTTAAGATTAAATTTTACAAAATTAAAGAAATACAAACTACCATGTTATTTAAAAAGTTTAAATGATGTGGTAGTCTCTATATATTGTTAAATCCATAAAATAAAATTTAAAACACTTAAAATAGAGAGGATATTGTTCAATAAACTGAGATGTCTAGGACCAAATAGATAGGAGAACATACAAATGAGAAAATCAAACTAAGCATAATATGAGAAGAGCACATCCGTCATGCCATGTTAGTGATGATCATTTTCATGGTGAAGAAGCATCTCAACCACTTGGCTCATGGTGGGTTTGCAGAGCCATTTGAACCAAAATTTCCATCTTACCTATATCACATCTGGCTACCATTGTGGGGTCTATGATATCTTCAATCCAGTTTACAACCTCTCCATTCTTTTTCTCCCTGACCCATGTAACCAGTCTTTCGTGTTCCATCTCCACACCTTCATCTATATCATGAACACTTCTAGTTGGACCCTTTCTGGTCACCATCTTCAATACAACAATTCCGTAACTGTAAACATCTACTTTGGAGGTAATAGAAAGATTAAAAACCCACTCTGGAACCATATAACCTTGAGTTCGTCTTATTTTTGAGAATGTTGAATTAGAAAGAACATTTCTATTTTGTAGCTTAGACAAGCCAAAATCTGCCACCTTTGGATGATAATTAGAATCCAAAAGTATGTTTTGAGGTTTTACATCGCAATGTAAAACCCATTCCAAGCAATCTTCGTGCAAATAAGCTAGGCCTTTTGCAGTGCCTTGAGCAATTTCAAACCTTTTTCTTCCAATCAAGTGTGCCGACCGAGAGGTTTTCAGCTAAAGAACCATGCTCTATGTACTCGTACACCAGAAGCCTATGCTTTTCGTCAGCACAATAACCCCACATCTCTATTAAGTTCTTGTGGTTAATCCTTCCAATGATACTTATTTCCGCTAAAAATTCACCTTCTCCTTGGTTGGCTTCATTGAGACGCTTGATTGCTGCAACACGCTTATCAGACAATACTCCTTTGTATACAGCTCCCCACGCACCTCTTCCAATCTCTTCAGTAAAACCCTTTGTGGCCCTTTTTAGCTCAGCATAAGTAAATTTTTTGAATCCTGTGGCAGCAATAACATAGCCTTGCTTGTCTGCACCAGAACTCTTCCGGGTTCTGATCAAAAGACACCACACCACAAAGATACATATAACTTCAAGTCCTCCCACTCCACAGGCAAACCAGAGCATGAATTTCACTGTTCCATTTACACGACTTTTTACATACGTTCTAGCCAACTCTATCGTACCTTCATTTGAGCAAACTAATCTGAATTGTTCTGCATGATTGACGAATGAATCATATTTGCTTTTTGGCAGTTTCAAATAGATGTCTCCTGTAAAATATGAAGAATGATATCCATTCAACAATAATGTTTTAGGGTAACAATTCCAATAGCCAGTGTCGTTATGAAAGTTGTATTGGAATGCTTTGCAATCGCATGCTTGCAAGCATACATTAATACATTGATCAAACGTGCAATTGGGAAAGAACCCAAAATCATACCCATAGAAGTCAGCGTGGGATAGCAGCAAAAAGTCAGACTCATTTTTGTTGCAGGAGATATCAAATTCTGGTTCACACCCATAACTCCAATCAGTACTATTTTTCATCTTGTATCCCGGAAGACAAGAACATTTCCTACTAGAACCAATAACATAACTACACAAACTGTTTGCCCCACAAGCACCATGAATTGTGCAAGGTCTTTGAATGGCTTGCCATGAAACAACCCAAGTTTGCCTCTCCTCTTCCCAACTATACAATTGAATATTGCCATCGTAACCAAGTGTCAATCTTCTATGAACCATTGCTCCATAGTCATTTGACATAAAATTAAAATCATCGGATGAACTAAAGTTCCCTAAGGAATTTAGGACAGCAATTCTACTATTGTTATACGAGGTTCTTCCTGCCTCCCAACTTACAAGCCATGGGTCAGGCCAGTAAATACTGGAAACATCAGGACCATTGAAAAGAAGGCGAAGAAGGTTATCGTTATCATAGAAAAGCTCATAGAAACCAGAGGAATAGTTGGTGTGGCTTCTTGAGGAGACAAGCTTTGTGTTTCTAGTGAGTGGTTGTTGAGGAAGAAGGGTATCTGTAGGGAAGTCAAAACTTTCCCACAAAATAACACCTTCCAAATTACATAAAACAAGATTACCAGTGTTGTAGAGAGACAATTGTACTGAGGAGAGTGAGACAGTGTTTGTGGCCCAAACAGTGAACTTTCCAGCATCAGTTAAGAGTATATTGCCATTTTTTTGGAGGGAGAGCTTTGAGCGCTTTCCATTTACTGGCTGGTCAACGTTTGCCATCCAAACTACGGTGCGTGAGTTGCTAAACCATATGGCAAAGCAGAAGGCATTATCACCCACAGAGTAAAAGCCGGCAGAGAAAACACCATTAGGTGATATCAAAACTTCAGGTTTCTCTATGGAAAAGGATGTGCCTTTACTCATAGCATCTAGTGTTGAAGATGAAAGTGGGAAAGAAAAGGCTAAAGATAGTATAAGATACAAAACCGGCGAAGCCATGGACTTCATGCATGAATGCTACAACAAGATATGTACTCGAGCAACCAGTATATCCTATATATATATATATAAACCAGTGCGGAAAGTATAAAACCTAGTCTGGGTAGCGCCGCTACGTACACATGGTGTTCTCAATGACCATCCTAAATTCTTTTAGGTCAACATAATTACCCTACGACAAAATTTGGCAATAAATTTATATGCAGACTAATGCTACAAGCCTTCAACTCCACTCAATAATTTTGTTTATATCAATATTGATAAATTTATTATTAGATTATATTTTCTTCTCATATTTTTCATACTTGTAAAATTTTAAAAAGATTAAAAACCAATAACTAGTTATCAATCAAATGTTTAAATTTTGAATTTTTACAATATACAACTATACATTTAAAAAAAAAAAAAAAAACACACACACACACACACACACACACAACTAATGTTGGTCAAATAGAAAAAAACATCTGATTATCATGAAATTTGACACATGTTCAAAAGCATAAAAACATAGAATTGAAATGAGATTGAATTAATCCAATGGATGGCTGAATAAATGTAAATATAAATGAGGGAAAAAAAAAAGAATAAATTTCAAGGCAAAATTACAATATAATGTTGGTCCCTGAAGATTACCTACTAAGCGCTTTTAGTCTCTCAAGTTTCAAATGGGCTTTATTAGTCCCTTAAGTTTAAAAAAATGAGCTCCATTAGTCCCTTTATTAACTTCTGTTAGTTTTATTATCCATGTATCTAACAGAACAATGATGTGGCATTTTTTTAATAACATGGCAAATACAATATTAGTTTTTAAAAAACAAAATTGCCACATCATATTTATTTATATTAATTCATTTTTGTTTTGAAAACTTAAAATTAAATATAATTAAAAAGAAAAAAGATTAAAACCTAAACAGCCAATTCTCAATAATCCCCATTCTCATCGTCCATTCCCAATTTCTTTCACATCGTCAACCTTAACCTTGAATCGCACTATTAATCTCATCGATGTGCCATTATACTTTTTTAAAGTGTTTAGACGATATAAGTACCTAAAGGCATAAAGATGAGGAAAGAAACCAAGAAAATCAAGGATAAATGCTGATTATAAAGTGTGCCATCCATTTTGCTTTCTCATTAACAAGTTCTACACATCTTCCTTTTGAGTAGACATAATATGCGAATAAAAACCAACATGGATGCTGCCCAAAAATCGATTTTGGTTCTAAGATATCATGACTTACTATCGTTTTGGTGACTATTATTCTTGACAATTGGGAAGTAGCTAAAGGAGATTACGATGCCCAATCCCTAATCTGGGTGTAATTCAAGATTGGTGCAGCAATGAGGAGGAAATCTAGAAATGAATGATGAGATTGGGAATTTTTGAAGGTAATTATTTTATTATATTTTAATTTTTGATTTTTTTTTTAAAGTTTTTAAACTAAGATGAATTAATATAAATAAATTTGATTTGGCAATTTAGTTTTATAAAAAATGATGTGTCATCTCTAGTATTTGCCACCTTATTATTCCATTAGACACATAGGCAATGAAACTAACAAAAGTTACCGGATGGACTAATAGTGCTCATTTTTTTAATTTTAGGAACTAGAAGAGCTCATTTGAAACTTGAGGGACCAAAAGCACCTAATAGGTAAATTTCGGGAACTACCATCGTAGTTTCGCCAAATTTCAACATAGGAAGCTGGAGCACACGAAGATACATTATTTTCCACTAGAATACCGTTTCCAAAAAAATTCTACTAGACAACAATGGTCAAAGTTTCATATAGTTCATTTTTTTTTCTTCTTTTTTTCTTCATCCATAGCTCATTCGTTGTCCCACATAATTGTTTCATACCTAAACTTCAATTCTGATTTTTATATTGGAGTTTGTAGTGATCTTCCACTTGTAAGATTGGTCCAAGAAAGTCTATTCAGTTTTGGCAAAGAAAAAAGGCAAGATGTTCTAGTCAATCACGTGAGAGATGCGCATTATTTTTCATTGAAAACAATAAATGTGTCTGTTATGATGACTAGGGTTGATCAAGAATCGGCTCCACCCAATCAATAAAAATCATCCATCCCACACTGAGTTTTCAGTTTTCTACTATAGTCAAAACTTTAGATTATTTAAAAGATAATAATGAAACTTTTATTAAATTGAAGGAATTTGAAAAGGATTTAAAAAAAAACCATCATAAATAGTAGTGAAAGAATAATGTCTAGTATTTGTTGAGGAATATGTCGAATATACATGTGTGAGTGAAGTCTCACTTAAAATTAATAATGATAAAAATGAGTAGTTAATAAAATATAGTTGAACCTTTGAATTTAACTTTAGGATTAAATGATGTCTCTATATATTATATTAATTCGTCAATTAGAGTCTTCTCAATGTGTTATCTCCCTATTAATTGAACAAACTTAATTAAGACCTAATATGCAATAGTACAGAAAACAACTCCATGAAACAGAGAAAAAGATTCTCTTTATTTATTTGAAACAGATTATTTTCATGGTTAAGATTATATTTTACAAAATTAAAGATGTTTACCATGTTATTTCTTAAGTTTAAGTGATTCAGTAGTCTCTAAACATTGTTATACCCAAAAAATAAAATTTTAAAAGACTTGAAATAGAGAGGAAAGTGTTCAATGAAATGAGATGTCCAACACTAGAAAATAAGGATCATTATTTTTACTTTACCACTCATAGCTCGTAATTTGTGCAAACTATAATAGTTGTACTTCTAACATTTCTCTTAAGGTTATCAAAGAATAGCATTGTTTCTCTTCATAGAGTAAACATTACTCTTTTTTAATAGAGTGATGATAAAAAATTATAAATTTTATTATACAAATCATGCAAACTAATGTGTCCAAAACATAAAAGTAATTTAAACATTCACCTATTATCAGTACTAATTAAATTTATTACTGCATCAATTTATAAGTTTTTTTTATAATAAATTTGTGGTAGTTTTATACCTCATTTTTCAAAAATATTATGCGTCTATCAAATTTTGAGTTTTTTTTTTTTTCTTTTCTTTTTTTGGTGACTTGTTACAAACTTTGATAAGTCATGGTTGGCTAGAATGATCGAAATTGGTATGGGAATTTTGTCGGTTTTAATATTTTCCATAGTAAATCCAAGCAGATTCTAGATACTTTTTTGGACCAAGCAAAGCGTTGATTTTTCTAGTCTCATAAGTACCCGTTTGGATACAACTGTCAGCGTTTGCGTTTTGGTTTTTTTTTTTTTTTTTTTTTTTGGGGAAAGAGCGTTTCACATGATTATGCATTAATCAGTGGATCCCGTGCATTGTTAACGGGATCCACAAGTACTTTATTTAAAAAAAAATTTAAAACTGAATCTCACAGTACTATTCACATATTTAAAAATTATTTTACTACAGTGTTTTCGGTTTTCAGCAAAATAAGCGATATCCAAACACACCCTAAGTATTAATTCTCAACCACGTGAACATTCTCTACGCATAAGTGCATAACATCTTTTGCGAAGCAAAATCCGGGAGAGGTTTAACATTCTCTGACCACTTCGTTAAGTTGTAACAAATGAAACGTTAATAAATAATTAATATTCAAGGGTATTTTTTCCAGATAAGTCCGAGTTTGCCGTATATTTTCATATTTTGAGCTTCCAATGATATTTTCATTTGATTTGAAAGTTGAAATGTCCGATATTTTTCTGGTGTCCAAAGATTTAACGGTCAAATATTCGTACTGTTTTTGGTGTCCAAAGAATTTTATTTGGTGAGGGATTATTCTTCTTAACCCCAGTCCACTATATACTGTGGTTTGCTTTAAATAAAAATTAAAAAAAAATAAATAAATAACTTTTTTTAATTTGAATAGTACAGTGCATTCTCAATTCTTATGAAAAGTCTGCTTAATTTAAACTTCGATTTGTTCTTGTAACTTTCAGGGCCTTTTGAATAGAAGCAATCAATTTACTTGTAATACCTGTAACTAATTATTATAATTTGATTTTTTTTTTCAAAAGAAAAATTATAATAATCTGATTAAATAGAACTATACAAGAATAAAAATCATTTTTTCTTGCAAAGGTGTAATAGTGTTGAACATAATTCGAACAATAAAAAGCATTTTTTAAGAGTATCTACGTTGGTAGAGTTATAAATTTAGCAATTTGGTACCACAAAAAGCTACTTTATCTATTTTACCTTCTCACTTTACAAAACACCCAACATCAATAGTTTTATTTTAACTTTCAACATAATAAAATAATATAAACAACGTAATAAAATAATATATCAACTATAATATAATAATATATTCACTACAATAAACAACAATCACAACTACCACCATCGTAACTACCACCACCACCACAACCACCACAATATTTATTGTGAAAATAATATAAACAACACAATATTTATTGTGAAAATATTGTGTTGGTGCAAACACAATAATAATGAAAATTGTTAGGTTCTAAAGACTTAGGATTTGATGTATTTAGAACTCTAATGTGTAATGTTGGCAAACCATGATCAAAACAATATGTTTAGTCTTATTTAAACTTGCTCAAAGTTGTGCAATTCATGTAAAGTTGGAATCAAGAGGCTGCAGATGCATTAGTGTATTTCGGCCTGGCTCGATTGATCAAAGGATAGACTCGATCGATCGAAAGTCGGCCAGAATGTTTTTCTACAGAATTTCCAACTCAGCCCTATCTCATTAAACGTTTTGGGTTTTCTGTTTTTGCTCTAGGTATATAAGGCAAAACCCTAGCCACGTTTTGAGAGTTGCTCTAGTTGTATTGTTACTCATATTTTGCGATTTATGTGAATCTCTTGTGAGATCCTTGAGGAGTTTTCCTTCATATAAACTTAAATTTTTTAAGGTAGAGATATTATCAACACCTTGATGATCAACTCAATTGTTGCCATTGGAGCTTAAAGAAATGCAAAGGGGAGTGCTTGTATCTTGTGGAGAATCCAAGAAAGAAGGAGTCCGTAGATTCTGAGCTTGCATGTGGTCGTATCAGTAAGTTCTACTAGTGGATAGCATTAGGAAGTCAAGCATGGGTGCTTGTAAGTCCTTTTGTATGAACTTCGATTCTTTCATATAGTGGATTCAAGTTTATCTTGAGGATAGTTAGGTTAAATCCTCCCTAGGTGTTTTACCGATTTGGTTTTCCTAGGTCATCATATTTTTGTGTTATTTATATTTTCGCTGCTATATACTTGATATGATTGTTTGATTGCGTTAACCTATATTTGCATAATTTGACTAAGTTAATCACTTGACTAATTAACTAGGTTAATCTGGTTGGATTAAGGGGTTTAAAAACCGTTCAAAAATAACACAGAGAAACTGAATATATTTTTAAATATTATTAATTTAAAGAAAAATTACAAAATACTATTTGGACTAAGACGTGACACTTGCTCTCTTTAAGGAAATTCAAGCCCTTAGTTGGCTAAACGTTGTAACCAGTGTAGACCTTCTTTGACTTGTCTTTCCCAAGATACAATAGTCCAACAAGTGTCGTATGGTTAGAACAACCTCTGCACAAAGTATTCAGCCTAAAGCTCTACCAAAAAGAACAATATTCCTTGCCAATAACCTCTCTATATTTTTTGATGTATATTGCAGTCACTTGGCTTGGGTCTGAATGAGTTTATTTATAGGCTCAATGAGCCTCACAAAATTACTACCCAAATTAATCTTATTAATTAGGTCCATTATTTTGATATAGTGGGTGTTATAAGATTAATTGCTGGATATTAATCTGATGGGCTAAAGTTACACAACTAATGGTGAGATAAGGATTTTTTGAAGATTGAAAAGGCCCAAACGGATAGTCCATTAAGTGGGATAATGGCTCTTCATTTTCCATGATAAAATGGAGTATTAATTTGGGCCATTTACTCACCAACAAATATGGTAATTATTTTGAATGGGCTGTCAAGTAGGAGGATCCAAGAGGTTGATTCATTTCCATTTTTGACATCTTCACCCTTCACCTCCCCCTTACACACGTATCTAACTCAATATCTGAGACAATTTATATTAGCTCATTAATTACCACAATTAAAAAGAACAAAATAGTCTCTCTCTTTTTCAATGTGGGATTAAACATTTTAACTAACTCATCTTCCATATTCACTCACACATCTTTACATTTATGTTATAATATTTATTCATTTTAATTAATTCATATTAAAATGCTCCAACATATTGTGGTAGCATTTCTTAATTTAATTTCTTATTATTCTTTATTTTATTTTTCCCTTTATCTCTATATTTATTTTCATCCATACACGTTTCTTTCTTTTCTTTTCTTTTTTTCTTTTTTTCTCCTCCACACATGTATACTTCCTCTTCACTCTTCTCCACACACGTATGCTTCCTTTCCACTCTATCTTCCTTTTCATTTTTATTTCTCTCTCTCTCTCTCTCTCTCTCTCTCTCTCTCACACACACACACATAGAGATCGGTGGATAACAAAGGCTAGAGAGAGTCAGCCTTTTAAATTGACATTCATGCATTCCACCTCATCCGCTCCACCACCGCTCATCCTCCCCCTACTGCTGCTTAGATGGGTCAGATTTGCTGTATTTTTCATTTCTTTTTTTTCTTTTTTTTTTTAATCATTTGGATTTGATTAGGTTTAAGATTGTGATTTGAATTTTTTTTTTTTTTTTTTTGTGATTGAGTTTAGTTTTTTTTTTTTTTTTTTTTTTTTTGTGATTGAGTTTAGATAGAGATGTTTGATAGAGAAAAGATCTAGAATGGTTGAGTGGAGGAAGAAAGAAAAAAAAAATGAAAGGGAGAAGAGAGATCGGTGAGGTTGGTGCTAGGCAAGCGAGATCAGCGAGGTGGAGGAAGAGAAAAAATCTAAGCGTAGGACACAAAGAGTGGGGAAGTGCAGGATATGAAAAAAATCTAACCAGTGTGAACACAACATTTTTTTTTTTTTTTTTTTAACCTTTGACCTACAGTACACTGTAGCTAAGAAGCCAAAATTTTTTGTTTTGGCTCCACCAATGCAACCTCAGTTTTGTAATTGATTGTACTAAAAATAACAATATGGCTTTTTAGCACCACTAATAATAGTGCTTAAAACTTATATCTAATACACACTTTTGTCAGGTAGTCTCATTTCCATTATGTACACGATTATAATTGTTCATGCTGTTACTATCCAAGGCTGTTAAACATTGACATATATCTAGGGTACAAACTACAGAGACCTTTACAGGGCAATATGTCTGCCATGTTTCTCCCATATACGTTGCCTGCAATGTATTCTCGTTTATAAAGAGAATTCAAAACTAATAACATGAAACAAAGACATCTGGTTTCTCAAATTTTGGAGTTCAAGAAAATATCAAATCAAAAAAGTTGATTATACATCAACCTAAAGTTCTAGTTCCATGGCATTCTATACACAATTTGTTGCCATTACATCTTTGACCTAGACATCTTACTTGTTGGTGCTGGTTTCATTATCTTCTGGTACATGGTAAGTTGAGAGGAAAAATGCACTCCGATGCTTCTGTAAGAACCTAAATCACAAGATGTACAATCTCTCAGGATGAGTATAATGATGATAGAATGTCATTCTAGGAAATTTCAATAAAATGACATGTTTGAGGCAAGTTATCTAAACTTTTTTTTCCCTTAAACAAAGACCTAGAAGGATAAATAAAGTAATTTACTTATCTAAAACTTGATAATTAATGAATGTCACAGAAATCTAAAGAAAGCACAGACGATACTCTATTTGATGGAACAGAAACTAAATTGTTAGTTTATAATAATAAACCTCGAATCCACAAGGGGTTCTTTATAATAGACAAAGTTTGTATTTTATTTCTAAAAATTGAATTGTTTTGGAAGCTACGATCATTTTAATAGTAAAAAGAAACTTATGGTGGTTTTCTATTAAATAGTAAAAAGAAAACTTAGGGTGGGTAGAAAACCTAAGATATAAAACTCTAATTTTACTAAACAACATTAAAAGAACCTAAAAATAAGAAAACAAAGATCCTAAACCAAAAATAACAAAAATTACATAAAAACACCAAAATTAATAAATTGCACAAGTTAAATGGTAAATTTTGTCCTACATCATTAATATTCTAATGATTTTAAAAACATTTGAGGCAATCATAAAGGATTTGAGAATGCTAATGCCTACGTTAACAAAGAGCAAAGGCAAACCAAATTTATCATATTAGAACGTGATCACCATCAAAATCATAAATACTAGCTATAAAAAATAATAATTAAAAGGTTTTTGAAAAAAAAAAATCTCACTATTTGTTCATGAAGTTATGCTTCATACTAATTTGGACAGCTAAAAATAGCTAGAATTTAATAAATGAGTACTGAAAAGGCATCCTTCAATGTCAATTTTGGAAATTTTTAGCCTGGTATTAGACTCACTAGCATTGTTGTGTCTCTACTCTCTAGCTAGTTGCAGAAGAAGCTGACAAGGCTATGCCGCTATGGGCTACGAGATATTTTCTTCGCTATCGTGAGATGAATGGTTTAAATAATTTGAACTACGTTTACTTCCTTGGGGCCCCGGGGATTGAGGGAGAAAAGGAAAGAAAGAAAAACATCTCCACCACACTACACATATTTTTCCTACAGTAATACTATCAACACAACTTTTTTCACAATAAATTTATAATTATTAAAGTGAGTTATTGTGAGTAATGGACACGCAACTAACACTTATGAGTCATGAGAGTTACCATGTTTTCTTGACCATTCACAATAGACTACTTTAGCAATTGTGAAATGTATTTTGAAAAAATGTTGAGTCCCTTGCATTATATATAACCATTGCTAAGGAATGCATGTGGTAGATGGCTGATGCAAGGCATCAATCAGTAATTTGGAATCCTTCAAATATCACAAAGTTTAGCTACCTTGTGCTTCATAGCCATAGTCACTACTAGACGAGATGCATGGGCTTCTCCAAGTATAGAGTATCAAGTGAAAGACGGAATGAAAAATTATTTCACTTGTATCATCTCTACAAACTGCAACTGCGCTAAGTTTTGATTCGATCTTATGGCAACAAAAAAAAATTCAATTTGTACTAGCCAACTTGCGGTGGCACCCAATTTGGGGATTCTATAGAGTACTGTAGCCACGTTTAGAATAATTTTTGTGCGAATAATATCCCAAGTTATTTTCTAGAGAAATTAATAATAAAATAATGAAAACTTTTAGTTTACACTATATTAGCAATGTAAATTTCATATTATAGACTAAACATTGTGATATTGTACACTTGCAAAAAATGTACAATATTACAATGTAAATCTTGTATTGCTAATACAATGTAAACCTATAATTAATTACCCAATAAAATAAATAAATGCATTGGTAATGGCATTATAACACAATTAAGAAAATATCTATTATAACATAGAAGAGTTGCATAAAACTTGGGGTTCCACAAAAGCTTCATGGTGAAATAAAGAAGATAGCCCCATGAAACATACTATGTAGGCACTAATTCAAGAGAGAATTGATAGATTTTTTGTGAATCCTATTTGGTACTCGAAATTTTCGGAGGCAAGAGTCACCCACCTCACACGCATCATTCTGATCACTATCATGTGCTTCTTGAAACTACTCCTCATAACTAGCATCAACTTCCTAGACCTTTTAGGTTCCAAAGTTGCTGGTTGTCTGACCCATCTTTTCCCTCAGTGGTCTCGACTACCTGGAACCAGGCCCACTCCCTTCAAGGAGCCACAAATAACTTTGTAACTGAAGTGAAGCGTTGGAATAAGGATCATTTTGGGAATGTGTTCAGTAAGAAGAGGAGGATTATGGCCCATCTCAATGGCATTTAGAAGGCTATCTCTTCAAGACCTCTATCTAATCTATTGGAGTTAGAGAAGTATCTTCAAAGAGAGCTAGAAACTATTTTAGATTAGGAAAGAGACATTTGGGCTATTAAATCAAGAGTGAATTGGATGATTCTAGGAGATAGGAACACTACTTTCTATCACATGTCCACTCTAGTTAGAAGAAGTAGGAATCAGATTTCAGCTATTAAGAACAATGTAGGGGAGTGGCTGCATGAGGAGAGAGATATTATGGAACATATTAGAGGGGGTTTTGAGGGCCTTTTCTGCTCTTCCCTACTTTTATCAGAGAGAAATCCCCCAGTTTTGTCTCAAGGGCAGGCCTATCTCTTAGTGGACGAAGGTGAATCCCTTAGTATTGAAGTCACGGAAGAGGAAATAAAATCTGCTCTTTGGTCAATGAAGCCTTTTAAAGCGCCTGGTCCTGATGGGCTTCATGTAGGGTTTTATCAGAGCTTCTGGGTTGTGGTTGGGAAATCCATGGTTGAGGAAATTAAGGAAATTTTTGCGAGGAAGAAAATTCCAGACTATCTTAATAGAACTCTCATTGCTTTTATTCCTAAGATTCAAGGTCCTAAAACTCTAGGCAACTAACACCCTATCAGCTTATGTAATACTGTCTATAAAGTCATCATAAAGATTATAGTGGCTCGAATTAGACCATTTTTGGACAAGCTCGTTTCTCCTCTTCAAGCAACTTTTGTGCCAAGAAGAAAGGGTATTGATAATGTGATTGTCATCCAGGAACTCATCCACTCCATTAGTAAAGCCAAAGGCAAGGTGGGATTCATGGTTATAAAGATCGATCTCAAAAAATCTTATAATAAGTTAGAGTGGGGATTCATTAGGGAAAGACTTCTTAGTTTCAACTTCCCTATGGACATGGTGGAGATCATCATGAGCTGTATTTCCACAATCTCAACCTCTATTTTGTTCAACGGTGGTATGTTGGAGCCTATTAAACCCTCTAAAGGTATCAGATAAGGAGATCCTCTATCTCCCTACATATTTATCTTGTGTATGGAGTTTCTGGGTTAGCTTATTAAGACGAAGTGCAGTGAGAAATTGTGGAATGTAGTTAAAGCTTCCAAAAGTGGTCCGAGCTTCTCTTATCTTTTCTTTGCAGACGACCTGGTGCTTTTTGCAAAAGCAAATCAAGCAAACTACACTGCCATCAGGGAGGTGATTGATATCTTTTGTGAGAAATCTGGCCAGAGTGTTAGTTAGTCCAAGTCAATGGTGTTTTTTTCGCCCAATGTTAATATGGAGAGTAAGGAGGAAATGTGTAGTCTGCTCGGGTTTAGATCTACTGCTTCTATTGGGAAATATTTGGGAATCCCTATTAAGCATCGGGGGCAACCGAATCGTGATTTTGATTTTATTTTAGATAGAATGAAGCATAAGCTCTCGGGGTGAAAGGCAAACCTCTTGTCTATGGCGGGCAGAATAGTGCTTATCCAATCTTCCTTGTCTACTATTCCCAATTACAACATGCAGTGTGCTTACCTCCCAAACAAAGTGTTGGATGGTATAGACAAGATTAGTAAGAACTTTTTGTGGGGCTCTACAGATACCTCGAAAAAGATGCATTGGGTGGGTTGGCATAAGGTGACAAGGCCTAAGAAGGAGGATGGCCTGGGATTACAATCTACAAAAGGGAGGAATACTTCCTTGTTGGCAAAGCTTAACTGGAGGTTTCATTCAGAAAAGAAACTTTATGGGCCAAAGTTCTTAGGAACAAATACTGCACTCGCCAGAGAACAAACTTAGCCAACAATGACAAACTCCTTTGTTCCTGAGTGTGGAAAGGTATGAGAAAAGGTCAGGATGTTTTTATTGCTGGCACAAAAGGGGTCATTGGAAGAGACAGCAATCTTCGATTTTGGGTGGATAATTGGTCTTCTCAAGGTCCTATCATAAATTTAGTGCAGGGTCCTTTGAATAAAGGTGAAAGTAATATGAAAATCAAGGAAGTGGTATCGGTAAATGGGTGGAATTGGTCAAAAATTTCATTTGAACTTCCCTTGAATATAAAGCTGGAAATTCAGGCTATTCCCTATGCTATAGCGGCTAGAAGTGAGGATAGGCTGTCACGGGCAGCCAACTCCCATGGGAATTTTGATCTAAAAAGTGCGTATAAATTGGCAACTTCAGGAAGTGTTAATCATGAATTCGAGGGGGATTGGATTTGGAAAATTAAAATCCTTCCAAGAATCCAATTCTTTGTTTGGAAATGTTTTTACAATAGTATTGGTGTAAAAGGTTGCCTAGCTTCAAGAGGAGTCAGTTCTGACCCTTATTGCCCTCGATACAGAGATGAACTGGAAACTATTATTCACTTGTTGCAGGATTGCAAGGAAAGCAAAGAGCTTTGGAAGTAGTTAGGCATCTCCAAGATGGACAGGAACTTTTTTACATGTGATCTTCATACATGGCTGACCGCGAATGCTAGGAAAGAGCAACTTAATTGTCACAGCAAACCGCCCTGGAATATTGTGTCCCTTTTTGCCATTTGGATGCTATGGAAGCAAAGGAATAGTGTAATTTTTCAGAACAGAGATCCCAACCCAAATTTGACTGCTTATATTATCAGTCAAGCGAGTGATTTTTACTGGTGTGCTGCAGAGTGAAAGAGAGCCAATAGTTTCATTATGAAGAATGTTAGGTGGGAGAGGCCAAGTAGTGGTTGGAGGAAGCTAAACACGGATGGCTCCTTATTAGGCAATCCGGGACTAGCTAGTGGAGGAGGTGTGATTAGAGATAAGTCTAATAATTGGGTGGTAGGCTTTTCAAAAAAGATTGGTGTTATGGCAAGTTTTGATGCGGAGTTATGGGCATTAAGGGATGGCCTGACATCTACGTGAACAAGAACTTCCTATATGTTGAAGTATAGTTAGATGCAAAAGCTATAATAGATGTCCTCAAAAATCCCAATCTGACTAGTTCCATCCTTTATCCCCTTCTAGATGACTGCAAGTAGTTAGTAGCTCAGATTCCTCGCATTCGTTTCAGCCACTGCTACCGTGAAACTAATAGATGCGCTAACTACCTTGCAAGAAAAGGTAAATCAAAATGAAGACTTCTGCATTTTTGATGTTCCCCCGGTGGAGTTACTCCCTACTCTTAGTCATGATCTGTCTGGGTTGTATGTAAGTAGGCGTTGTCCTACTGATCAGTTGCTTGTGTAGTTTCTTTGTTTTTTAATCCCATTTACCAAAAAGAAAAATAATAAAAATAAAAATAAGAGAACAAACTAACAAGAGAATTAGAAAAAAGGCTGAACATGAGGAGACCCATCATGCCATGTTAGAGAAGATCATTTTCAAGGTGAAGAAACTTCTACCTGTTTCATGGTGGATCTTTCATATTTGTTTTCCTCTAAACATAGCAAAGCCATCTCAACTAAGATCTCCATCTTACCCTTGTCATATATGCCTTCCATTTTGGGGTCCATGATATCATCAATCTAAGAAGTGGTTTCAACTTCTCCATTCTTTTACCCCTTAACCCAAGTGGCCAGCCTTTTGTTTTTAGCTTCAACTCCAACATCCGTGGTGTGGACACCCGTTATTGTGCTCTTTCTAGACACCATCTCCAACACAACAATTCCATAGCTATAAACATCAACTTTGGAGGTGATAGGCAGACTAAAGATCCACTCTGGAGCCATGCAACTACGGGTTTCTCTCATCATTGAGAAGTTTGGATTGTTAAGGACACCTATTTTTGCAATTTAGATAAACCAAAATCTACCACTTTTTGTTTATAATTCGAGTCTAGAAGTATTTTCAGAGGCTTTATGTCACAATGTAAAACCTACTCCAATAGCACTCTTCATGCTAATAAGCTAAACCTTTTGCAGCACCAAGAGCCATTTCAAACCTTTGCTTTCAATCAAGTGCATTAAAAGAGAGATTTTCTGCCAAAGAACCATGCTTCATATACTCATACACCAAAAGCTTGCGCTTCCCTTCGGCACAATAACCCCAAATGTCTATCAAGTTCATGTGGTTAAGCCTCCCAATGATGCTTACTTCTGCTAGGAATACGTCCTCTCCTTGGTTGGCTTCATTGACACATTTAATTGCTGCAACTCTTTTGTCAAACAATACCCCTTTGTATACAGCTCCCCATGCACCTCTTTCGATCTCTTTAGTAAAACCCTTTGTGGCCTTTTGTAGCTCAGAATAGGTAAATTTTCTGAATCTAGTGGCAGCAAGAGCATACCCTTGCTCTTCTACACCAGAGCTTTTCCTGTTTTTGATTAGGAGTCAACACACCACAAAGATACATGTGAGTTCAAGCCCTCCCACTCCACAACCAAGGCATGAATTTCACCGTCCCCTTTTCATGGTTTTTGACATATGTTCTGTCCAATTGTATTGTACCCTCCCTTGAGCAATCTAAACTGGATTCTTCTAAGGGATTGTTGTAGGAAAAGTTATACCTTTTTGGTAGTCTCAAATAGGCCAATCCCTTGAAATCTGGGGAACGATGTCCATTTAACAATAGTGTCTTAGGGTAACAACTTGTAGAACCTTTACCATTATCAAAACCGTAATATTGGAACCCTTCGCAATTGCGTAATTGCAAGCATAAATCTGTACATTGATCAAGGGTGTAACTAGGGAATGACCCAAAATCATATCCATAGAATTCAACATGGGATAGCAGTACAAAGACAGACTCATTTTTGTTGCGAGGGAGGAGATCAAATTCAAGTTCACACCCATAAGACCAATCGGTTCGATTTTTCATCTTGTACCCTAGAAGGCAAGTGCATTTCCTGTGAGAACTAGCAACATACTTGCACAGACTATTGGCCCCACAAACACCATGAATCGTGCAAGGGTTTTGAATGGCTTGCCATGAAACAACCCAAGTTTGAGTCTACTCCTCCTTTAACCAACCCCAACTATATAATCGAATATTACCATCGTAACCAAGTGTTAATTTTCTATGGAGCTCAATTCCATAGTTGGTTGACATAAAAGTAAATTTGTCAGATGAACTAAAGTTCCCTAAGGAATTAAGCACTGCATTTCTACTACTGTTCAACGCGGACCTTCCAGCCTCCTAGCTTAAAAGCCATGGGTTAGGCCAACAAACAATGGACACATCATGACCATTGAAAATAAGGCGAAGAATGTTATGTCAAAGAAAAACTAATAGAAGCCAGAGGAATAGTTGGTCTGGCTTCTTGAGGAGAAAATCTTTGTGTTTTTAGTGAGTAGTTGTTCAGGAAGAAGTGTATATGTGGGAAAATCATAGCGTTGCCACAAAATAACACCTCCCCTATTACGTAGAATAAGATTACCTGTGTTGTAGAGAGATAATTGTACTAAGGAGAGTGAGAAAGTGTTTGTGGTCCAAATGGTGAACTTCCCAGTATCAGTTAAGATTAAATTGCCATTTTTTAGGAGAGAGAGAGCTTTGAGCGCTTTCCATTAACGGCTGGTCACATTTGGCCCTCCAAACTATGGTGCATGAGTTGCTGAACCATATGGCAAAGCAGAAAGCATTTTCACCAACTGAGTAAAAGCTAGCAGAGAAAACGTCATTTGGTGAAGTTAAAATGTCTTCTGGTTTCTCACTGGAGAGAGAGGAACCATTACTCAAAGTTTGAAATGTTGAGGATGAGAATGGAGTAAATAATGCAAAAGAGAAGAGGAACAAGATTATATTAGCCATGAACTTTATGAAAGCTCAAACAAGGGATGGGCTTGGGAAACAAAGATTTACGAGCTTCTCTTTATATAAGGATCAAATATATATATATATATATATACTAGTCGCAAACCTGTGCTATGCACGGAAATCTACTTGTTTGTGTGGTAGACTAAAATATTATATAAAATTTAAAATTGATTATGAAACTATACCATTTCATGAATTTCTCTTGTTTCACTTCAATTTTTGTTATGATTTGATAACGAAGTCATTGTTTGAATGTGAAATATCCTGTGAAAAATCTACCAATTGGTTTCATATATTAAAATTTTTGAAAGGCCAAAAAATATTAAAGAATCAGAAGATTCATTGCCTAGAAATTTTTGAAACAAATATATATATATATATATGACTACACAATAGAGAAATATAAAAGAAAAATAGGTTATCTTCAAAAGAATATATAATTCATAGTATAACCATTGAAATCTGCCGAACATGTTCAGATATTGCAATAACTAACACAAAAATGTAGATATTAAAACTTTCAAAATGCCAACAAATAAAATTAAAGAAACAAACAATTCAAAGCCTATAAATTATTGAAACAATACAAATATATATATATATATATATATATCTCTCTCTCTCTCTCTAATAGAAAATTATATTATTTAAAAAAATTAAATGATAGAATTAGAGTCTCAAATAAATTTATGAGTTTGAATAGCACTAGGACATAATAGTATGTGTGGGTGTGGCATATGGTGATATATATTTATTTTTTGTTGTTATTAATATATAATAGCAAAAAATAAATTAACGCATAATCAAAAGATTTTGAAATAAAAAAATTATATACTATAAAGTAGTTCAAGAAGTTTGGTTGTAGGGTTTTTAAAAAATTAATTAACTTTGTTTTTGGGTTTATAGCAATAAACCCGATACTTATCCTTTTATTGCAGTTTTTTTTTTTTTTTTTTAAATAATCATCTTTAGATTAAATTCAACTTAAAATATCAAATGTTATCCAAAAAAAGAAGAAGATAAGTATCGGGTTCTGGAGAGAAAATTCGTGTTTTTAATTTAATTATTTATTTTTTAAATATTGTGTTGTTCTAACATGGAAAATTGTGATGCTAACAGAGGTTTTGGTTATATATATATATATATATATATGAGATGGGTTTAAGTTACATCTGGTGTAACTCCTTAAGAGTTACATCTGGTGTAACTTTTTTGTACCGTAGATTTCTAATAGATTCAACCATCGAAAAAATAGCATTAAATGATTAAGGATTTTCACTTTATTTACCTAATTAATAACATATTTTCTCTATCTTTATTTAATACTTTCCATAGACCTTATTGGGTATTGTTTAATTGTGTCCCTTTCTTCCTAATAAAAAACAAAAAAAAAAAACTTTTTGCAAGCTTAATTAATAACGAAAATTATTTTTATTATAGAACACACTTTTGACACTTTACCACCTTCTCTCATTGATTGACATTCCACAAGATCTAATGCTTTCTTTACATAAACACTCTTCTCTTCCTACTCCCTTCTTTATTTTATTTATTTTTTAATCTCAAATCCGCCCTGTCTTCAACTGTAACAGCTTTAACTGAACCCATGGATATATATATTGTGAATGGATTGATGAATGTGAGCGGGTCAACAACCTTGAAGATGATGGTGCGTAGGAAGCCATTAAGATGTTAATAATGTTGTTTCTCTATTGGAAGAGAAAGAGCAAACCAAAAAGTATGTAGCTATTGTGTCTGAGTGTCTTGAGAGGACCTCATTGGTGAGGTCTCCATATTCCTGAATTTGATATAGGACTTCTCCATGTATAGTAAGTTTGTAATACTTTAGACAACAATTTGGTAGATATATGGATCTTGTAACTTAATCGGGTTGTTTGATGATAATGGCCTTATTGGGTAAAAGATTTAAAAAATTAATAATAATAAATAAATAAATAAGGAAGAAAGGGACATAATTAAACAACACCCAATGAGGTCTATGGAAAGTAGTAAATGAGGATAGAGAAAATCTATTATTAATTAGGTAAATAATGTGGAAAGCAATAATCATTTAATGCTATTTTTTCAACCGTTGGATTTATTAGAAATCTACGGTACAAAAAAAGTGTAACTCTTAAGAAGTTACACCAAGTGTAACTTGAACCCATCTATATATATATATATATATATGAGATAGTTCAAATCACACTTAGTGTAACTCTACAAAAGTTATACATTTTTTAGACCATAGATTTCAAAAAGATCTAATGGTTAAAAAATCACATCAACCAACTAAATTAATTTGAGAGAATATTATATTATTTCCTTTTTTTACTTTGTTTCTCTCTCCTAATTAATTCCTCCCTAACCTTGCATAAGTGCCTATTCTTACCATATTAAGTTACAGATTTGCTTTCTCATGGTCTTATTCTTAACGTTCTTAGGTTGCAAATCAGTGAGTTGAAACTACCATCAATAATAATATACCAAGGACATGATTCATAATAAAAGAACATAAAATACATAATATTTGTGTGCTGTGAAAAAATTAAGGTTTGAAGCCCCATGTTGAAAGCTTGTGTTTGAGGAAACAACACAAACATGAAGACTTTTACTGTTTCAAACATCAAAGTTTAAAAGAATAAGCTTTTAAGTGAATAAAACTTCAAAGTTTTAAACTTGTTTCAAAATTCAAATGAAGTTACTCCAGGTTAAAAGAATAAAACTTCAAAGTTTAAAAGAATAAAAATGCATCATTAAATGTTTATTACTTTTGACATCCATACCTAATTTAATTGCATCTTCTCTCTCTCTCTCTCTCTCTCTCTCTCTCTCTCTCTCTCTCTCTCTCTCTCTCCTTATTTATTCCTTTCTAAATTCCACCTCATTAAATGGGCATGCCACCACTTCTTCTTCTTTTCCTTTCATTTTTAAAAGACACAATGATTATTTTATTGCAAAAAAAAAAAAAAAAAAAACTAAGGAATTGTACTGTAAACAATCTTGAGGGACTTTGTTGATGTTACCTCTATGTTTCTATAATCCTCTCCACTTAAATTATACTTTAGCAATTCGATTTCCTTTTCCATAAATGATGTCGTATTTGCGTTTGAAAACACACTACAAAATGCAGGGGTATGGGGACGTGTTTGTAAAAACGTGGCCACAGAAGTACTACAGCCTCGTTTTTATAAAACGGGGCTTAAAGACTCTTCCTGAAGCCCCGTTTTAAACGCGGCTAGCTATGGCTACGTTTAAAAAATGCGGCTTTAGCCAGGGATTGGGATTGGGTTTTTTAAATGGGGCTTCAGGTTTTGCCTATAGCCGCATGTTAAAAATGCGGCTCTAGGCTTTGTATATATACTATTTTGTCAAGCCTCCATCTCAAGAGCCCAATTTGAATTCTTACAAACAAGCCTCCATTTCTGATCCGAAGCTTTCACCCTCACCCTCCATCTCCGATCTCAACCCTCGCCCTCACCCTCCATCTTCGTTCTCACCCTCACCCTCCATCTCCAATCTCAACCCTCGCCCTCCAAGCCTCCATATCTGATCTCAACCTTCACCCTCCATCTCCGATCTCAAGCCCTCACACCCCACCGACATCGTACAAGCAAAGTCTGTGTCTCGTCTCTCTCTCTCTCCCTCTCTCTCTCTCTCTCTCTCTCTCTCTGTGTGAAATCAAACAAAGCTGAGAGAGACTCAAATCTGATTCTACAAGGTACGGTCTTCTCTGGCTTTTCATTTTCATAGCATTTTTTTTCTATAATATACCCATGGCTGACCTCAACTTTCTCGCTTGCATGTGGGTCTCTCATGATGTTAATCTTTTAGGTCACAAGGATCGCTGAGGACTGACTTTGAGTTTTGGAAGACTTTGTGACCGGTGAGTTTGAAAAAAGTTTAAAATTGGGTCTTGTTTTACTGTTTGGCTGCATGTTGTTCCCGGTGATTTAAGGGTGTGTCTCTGTTGAGAATTTGGGTTTTGTTTGGTTGGTGAGATTGACGAAGGTGAAAATTTGAAAAAGAATATATGTTACAATATAGCTATATTGAATTTAAATTTGTGCAATCAAAATCATTAATATATCTATATTGAATTTAATTTAAGAAATGTTGAGGATACTATAAATTTTATTGAAACTGCTTTTAGAATAGATAATTTGATGTGAGAATTGAAAAGTGATTGTGTAAAATAAAAAGAGACATCACCAACACCATTGGATCTGTGTATTTTAATACACAAATGTTTGTTGCTTTTCTAGGTTATTTGTTGTTTGTATAAGAAGGGTGTGTTTAGTGTTGTGTTTGGTTAGCAAGAAAGTTCACAAAAAGAAAAGAAAATGAATTAGAGATTATTTTGGGTTTCCTATGGATTGTGTGATTGGTTAGCAAGAAAGTGAAAAAACCAAAGAAATGAAAAAAATCCAAGTTGGTGGTTAAGGCAATTATTGATGGTATTAAGAACACGGTGACCAAGTGCAGAGCACCCTCTTGCAGTTGGGTTCCTACAGAGATGAATAGAGCTGCCCATGAACTAAAAGCTCCATCATGCTAGGAAAACTCTACATAACTTATTAACAAATAGTCAAAATTTTAAATGAACATGTACATGAATAAATATATAGGTACGTATTGATTCTTTTAGTTTTGATTCATAACATTACCAAGTTCATTCACTCACCATATAAAATTTTAAGTTTTTGTTAACATTACCAAGTTCATGTAATGTCCATGTCCACTGCTGTTTTAGTTTTCATTCTTTTGATGGCAAAAATCAGCAAGTTTAATAGTGAGTGAATCATTAGTCATAAAGTAGTTGAGAAGTTTGGGAAATCTAAAACAAATGCTTACTACTTGGTAATAAGATATTAATTGAGAAAGCAATTATAATAATTTAAAAATTGAAAACTAAAGGGATTTGTTTTTGTGACGGTTTAAGCAAGAGAATTTGATGGGTTGTGTCGGGTATGGTTTTATTTACAACAAGGTAATGGGGGATGGGGTTGTGAGCCTTGTGAAGTGTGAGCTGGATGTTTTTATAAGTGGGTCCCGGCCGTCCGCTTCAGCTTGAAATGGGTCCCTTTTATTTTGGATGTCTTTTGACAGGGTAGACCAAAAGATATGTGTGGCTGTATAGTAGATGAATAATGGGGCATATTGCTGATATACCCAGTTCTCTTTGTAGCTTTGTATTTTAGTTACAATTAAATTTATTTTACTTATCGAGAAAAAGAATTTTGCTTGAAGTTGAGGTGGATAAAATTGCTGTGTCTGATACTCTGATTAATTCTATATTAGTCATTTTGTGATTGGAACCATAGTTGTTAATTATGTTCTTTTGGGTAACTGCAACAACTATTGAATTGCTTTATACACCATTATGCTCTCTTCTGTTTGTTTGTCTCTAAGCCACAAGTGAAACATCTTGTATGTTTGAATTGAACACTCATCTGATGCAACTTTGAGACGGGGACACCTTAATTATAAGGTTTTTTTTGTACTTTCCTTCGTCTTCTCTGTCTTTTAATTCCCCCTGCATTGTGCGTCATGCAATTGCTTTTTTTTAGGATTTGTTACGTTGGTGGCGTAATTGGAGAGATTAGAGTGTACTGAGATTATCACTGTACTTCTTTTATATGTTTTCTGCATTATTATATCACAAATAGGGATGGTATGCCTGGAATGTGATGCATTACCATGTTCTCATTGTAAAGTAAAGCTGACTGTTGCTCTTACAAGAGGATGTTTGTTGCTGATAAAGGGTTTTTGATTTTAATATTATTTTTAATTTTAAATTTTAAACTACTGATGAGTATGTCATGTGAGGTGGCACTAATTTTATTTTATACTTATCTGTTGTAGTCATCTTGGCATTCTGGCTTAAGGCTAAAGGGGATTTTTTTCGCAGCTTTGAACTGTTTGGTATGTGCCCTATTTACTATCAATTCAGATTACACAGTTCTAATTGTACTAAATGTCACTAGCTCTTACATACTTAGCTCTATTATACTTAACAAAATCTTGTGCATTGAGGTTTATAGTTAGATTAAATGCAGGCCATTCTGAAATTCATTGCCTATTTCAGTATGCTTTCTGTGTTCTTCATAATTGAAAAACTACACATATATATCCTATTGCTTCATTTTGTGAACTTTGGAGAACAATGCCATCATCATATCCTATTGTTTGTCTCTTTGGCAATGTCTAATTGTGATGGCATGCACTAAGAAATAATCAAGTTGTAATAGACCTTGTCAAATAGTTGAATAAAGCGCAAGTGATCCATAAACGTATTTTTATGCATAATTTAAGACTGCAAAAACTTAAAATTTAAACATTTAATTAATCGACATGACTATTGAGTTTGTTATCTTCTTAAAATTATGCAAGATAAAGTTTGGAGAGAAACTTTATGTCATATAATATACTTCATTCATTCATTAATGAGTTTTGCACACACCATCCCATGTACGTACTTTTCAATTTTCTGGATGCTTCATCTTTTGCCATCATCATAGCAACAACGATTATGGGTACTTTAATTGTTGGATGTTTATTACTTTGTATCTTTTGTTGTCACCCTAGTCCATAGCGAAGGTTATGGGTTTATTAGTTCATCTATAAATGATCTCATCGTTTGTCGGTTAGGACCTATGGCCGTGTTTAAAACGCGGCCATAGGTCCTGCCCTTAGGCCGCGTTTAGAAAGTGCGGCCATAGACCCCTCAAGCCTATAGTCACGGGTTTTAGGCCACATTTAAAAACGCGGCCTAAAAAAAGTGGCTATAGGCCAAATCGGGCTATAGCCACGTTTTTCTGACCTATAACTACGTTTTAAAAACGCGGCCACAGGACCTTTTTTTTTTTGTAATGACAATGGCCCCTCATTCATAGACACTAGTGGATTCATTAAAAAATAATAATAATAATTTAAAAAAAAAAATAGATTTCAATTTGTATTCATAAATGCTAGTGGATTCATAAACTCAAAATTTCCTAGCAAAAGCAATTATTAATATTCAGTTGCCAAAGCCAAAGAGGCGGTAAGTTTTAAATACTAGATCTTTTTGAAATTAATGGTTTAAAAAATGTGTAACTATTAAAAAGTTATACTAGGTGTAACTTAAACCTCTCTCTCTCTCTCTCTCTCTCTCTCTCTCTCTCTCTCTCTATATATATATATATATATATATATGTATGTATGGATTTAATGGTTAGAAGAGTTACACTTTTTCTAACCATTGATTTCAATTAGATCTAATGGCTAAAAAAACATTATTGTCCACATCAACTTGTCTAATTTAGAATTAGAATATATTTTCTCTCTCTTCGTCATTAAATTCCAAACCATTTTTAACTTAGTCTTTCACTTTTTTAGTTTTTCTCTCACCTGCTCTCTCTCTCCCCCACATTATTGCTTTTGCCAATCTCCATAGATTTACTGCCAGCCAATATCCACAGATGTTTTTTGTTTGTTCTTTTGCTTAGTTTCCAATGGCTTTTAACATAAGAACTATTTCTAATGGTTTTCAATGCAATTTAATAGTGACCTTTTAATCTTTTGATTACATGAGATTTTATTAGACTTAATCCTTTTCTTTTAACAGGTAGTTACATTAGGCACCGCCGCACCAGGTAGTTGGTTATCAATGATAAAAAAGGGAACAACTATGTACTTGAGGTTCTTTAATATTCAAAGTAAGAATTAACAAATGCACTGAATGCATGCTGAGGCATGTTCCAAGCTGTAAATAAAAATCCTACAAAATTAGGTCAGTGGTTATTTTATACAAATTATTTCTTTTTAACTAATGCAAGTCCTCTTTTATCAAAATTATTGTCTAAGAAATACTTACAATTATCCGTTAGAGAAGCACACCACAATAGAAAAATCATTTAAGTAGTAGCTATTATTACGCATGCAGCAGGTGCTTTGATAATATTAATGGACCTCACCCACACAAAGTGAGGAAGCAATAGTACCCGTAAAATTTTCTTTTATCTCAAAAAAAAAAAAATCAAAAAAAAAAATTGTAAAATTTTCATTAAAAAAAAAAAGAAAAAAAGAAAAAGAAAAAAGGAAGCAATAGTAAAATAATATAGAATGGCGTATAAGATATGAGACCTCAGGTGCTACTCAACCAAGTTAAACGCTTCGTGCTAGTTAGGCTCGGCCAGTTGATTCGAATTTTAAAAGTGAGGAAATGGCTGGGCTTAGCCCAAACTGGGCCCTTAGTGGGCCCAACCCAACAAGGTAAAATGTTCCGTTTGACCTGGCGTTTCAGTTTGGAGTTTGGATTACCCACACGCTGAAGACACGTTGCACCCTACACATCTCTCCACTAGTCTCAGATTATTCCTATGGTAGGCTTTCAGACTGGTTTAGGTGTGGCTCACTCTGAAGTCCGAATGGTCTTATTCTTACGGTGAACATTGTGCAATTTTTAATTTATGTCACCCGCGAATATTTTGAGATCCACTATTTTGTGAGAGAGATTTAATCTATTACTATGATACTAAATATTTTCTCAAATATCATAATTGATTATACACTTGTGGGGGGAAAAGGGCCCAGCCCAACATAATAGTCCGAAAGCCTATAGGAGAGCTATTTTGCGACCGAGAAGAAGGAGATGGAAAGGGCGAGGCCCATCTGAAAGTGGGACCCTCAGAAGGAAGAATTATTACAATCCGAAGAGGATATCTCCTGTCCGAAGAGGTTGTAATCCTCTGACGCAAATATTATAAATCAGTTGAGTGTGTAAAAGGCCAAAATGACCTTCCGAGGACTCCACCTGATCAAGATAAGCTCTGAGTATGCTGGGAAACGATAAGATAGAGAAATATCTAAAGGGAAATCTGCTACCACAGTATTTAATACTCTGCAGCAACTTTTCTAGCCGCATTTATGTGGAGAAGACCCCTAAACAGTGCATCCTAACCTACCGCCACTCACACTGAGCTAAAAGAAGATGCTTGACGTGACATGTACTCAAGCAAACTCATGGATGAGGAACAAGTGGACGATGGAGATGAAGAGAAGGGTGGCTATATAAAGGAAGGAGGCTCCTAACGAGTGGAGGAGAAAGAAAAAAGAACAAAAAAAAAAAAAGAGAACTTGACTGTAACCCTAAGACCCTTGTTCATCAGATAAATAATAATATACCTCTTCGGATTTTCAGGATTTACGTGTAAATTCATGTTGGCTTATGTTTGAAAGTTGTGATTCGTTGTTGTCAATCCAATACTTAACCTAGCTCTTTCACCCATACTCTACAAATTTATTGTTTTGGGCTTGGGCCACAAATCCTAACCCTACAATTGGTGCTGTCTGTGGGGAGAGCTTGAGTGTAAGGGGAAGTAGCAGCAGTTGATCATGACTGAACCAGGGCAACAACCGGCAGAGTTTGGGGCGTCCTAACATATTGATCCTTTTTTCAATCTGGAGCGTAGACAAGACCGTGAAGGCAGTGTGCATACTACACACACTGAACGAACTCAACCTTATGGCAAAAGTCATGTTTCTCATGCAGAGAAAAACAGCATGCAAATAGAGATTGAAAGGTTAAGAAGGGAGTTGCGCCATGTGAAAAGAAAACGTGCTGCCTTGCACTCCGATGACGACTCAGGTGACGGACAGGACACCACTTATGAGTAGAGGTCTCGAACTCCAATCGGCGAATCTTTTTCATATGAGGATGAGCACCCTCGTAAGAAGCAACCTCAAAGGTCACCACATGGAGGGGTGGGCAATGATGCCATGAGCAAGGCTTTGAATCAAATCTCTAGGTCACCTTTCACGCGCAGGATTGAAGGAGCGAAGCTTCCTCGGCGTTTTAACCAGCCAACCTTTACTATTTACAACGGTAAAACTGACCCTGTGGAACATGTGAGTCATTTTAACCAAAAGATGGCTGTCTACTCCAGAGATGAAACTCTGATGTGCAAGGTATTCCCTTCTAGTCTTGGACCCGTGGCCATGAGGTGGTTTGATAACTTGAAAGCAGACTCCATCGATTCTTACCAAGAGCTCACTCAAGCTTTTGGTTCACGTTTCGTCACATTCCGAAAGGTGGCCAGACCCTTGTCTTCTCTGCTATCCTTAAGCATGCGTGAGGGTGAGTCCCTTAAGGCGTATTCGGATAGATATTGGGAGATGTTTAATGATATGGAGGGTAACTTTGATGCAATGGCCTTAGACATGTTTAAGCTGGGTCTCCCCACTGATCATGGTTTAAGGACATCCTTGTCCGGCAAGCCTGTCACTAACATGCGTCAGCTTATGGATCGTATTGAGAAATATAAAAGGGTTGAAGAAGATCAGCAACAAGGGAAGGGTAAGGATAAGGTTACCCCCCAGGACAAGAAGGACTTCAGGTTAGATCGTTATAACAACAATAAGCCAAGGAGAGATTTTGCCAGGCAGTCAGGCTCAGCAAATGCTCAAGCAGTCAATACAGTGTTCAAAGAGCCAGTTCATCAAGTCCTGAAAAAGGTCAAGAACGAGTCATTCTTTAGGTGGCCGAGTAAAATGGTAGGGAACCCTGAGAGACGCAATCACAATCTCTATTGTCAATACCACCAAGACCATGGGCATGCCACTGAAGACTGTAGAAGCTTATGGGATCATTTAGACCAACTGGTCCGTGAAGGCAGGTTGAGGCATCTTTTGCACCACTCCAGTGGCCNCCCCCCCCCCCCTCCTCAACAGTTGCACTTTTGAGGATGTTTAGAGACCTATTGACCATCTAAAGTCCTGGCTAATCCGGACTTTGTTTGATTGATCTCAGTTTTGGGTTTTACACATTGTACTTCCATTTATGATTTCCAACATTCTGTTAGATTTTCTATCTGATATGTTTGTAACTGTTTTAGTACTATGTGTTCATCATCATGACATAGAGTACATTTTCTATTGTAATAAAATTCTTATTACCTTAAAAAAAAAAAAACAAAACGTATACTCAATAAAATGAAATTCATGCCTTTCAGTCGGGTCAGTTAAATGGTAAAAGAAATAAATGCATGTTTTTGGAACAAACAGAGAAATTTTGGACACTGAATAATTGTCCTGCTCAAGTATATTGATGTCTATTCTTCTTAAGTTACTGGTTCTATTATTTCTCTCACTTCAATTACCTTACCTGAAAAAGCTTTCCTTCTTGCAGCTTGGGATCTTACTCGACAGAAGGATTTTGCCCTTTGTTCTTCCAGTTTTATTTTTTATCATACTTTACTCAAAGCTTCCCCATAAGGTATTGGATATTCAATGTAGCTTCATTGACTTTCATTATTTTTTATTTACTCCCTTCATCCCTAAACACATGAAATGTTTGAAATGTCACAATTGTTAAAGAAAAGGTAAAAGTATGGTGATCTTCCCCAAAATTACATTAACTTTCTATTAGAGGTGACACGACTCTTGATAAATATTTCTGTTTGTTCTTTTGAACAAAATGTGAGTGTAGTTTTGGATATTGGACTTCCACTTTTTGAAATTTTCATATATTCTTGAATAACCCAAAGAGAAATGTTATCATTTATTTTGGGATGGAGGGAATATCTTTTTACTTCTTAAGCAGACATATGTAACACCATTTCATTTGTTGATGCAGGAGCTTCGTTTTATTATTAGTTCTGTTCCAATCTTCAACTTATCTGCGGCAATTGCAGCTACTAGAATGTATGTTGCAGATGTTTAATATTCATCATTATCTGAAGTAATATGTTAGAAATTTCTATGGATTGTTGTAATATTTTTTGAACAGTTGTTTAACTCCACTGAAGTTATTACCTATTGTTTAAGAAATAACACGACACTTTAAGGTAAAGGAAATCAATAGATAAGATCATCAAGGCTTTTGAAGCTCTAAAGCTTGGTTTGCTTTACCTTTACCATTATGTGTCTTGTGGACCATTTGGTAAGAGCAAAACAGTAGAACGTTTGATGGTGCTGAGCATCCAATTTGTGTTATCAAGCAATCCTTTTTAAGATGTCTATTTGAGTAAATGGTTGTTTTAGGCAACAACCACTCTTGTTCTTCCCAAGAGTTTTTAGGTAGCTGGCGTTTGAGTGTGTGCATTACTATTGTGTGAAAAGTCTTATATTAAATATATTTTCTCTTGTTTGATAGAATTTTTTTTTAATTATATAGAAATAGAGATAAATTTGAGCCTTCTTCCTAACTTAAGTGTCCAACCTTCATTTATCTGCTAGGAGTCATCCACTTAAGGAAAATTTGTGAGTGATAAAACAGTGTTTTAAGACTGGTGATTCTTCTGTATCTTCTTCGTCTTTCTTTTCTTATCTACCCATCCTCTATATTTGCTATTTCTTTCTCATTTAAATGGCTGGTTGGGGGGTTGGAAAACTTCTCCTTTCAGTATCTTGTATGTTACTTTTCCTGTGATTTGTTGGTGACGGGCCAAATGTATGATTTCTCCATCTCTCTCTTTCTGAGTCTGCCTTCTGTGTAGTCTTTTGCTGCCTGTTGTTTGCAGATTTTCTGCATACTTGTTCTGGTCAAGCCCCAATCCATCTTTATTTTCCTCTCCTATTGATTGACAGCTATGTTGATTTTTTGAACTTACATGCAATAAACCTAGCCTTTGATTTCCATGTTTCTTATGGTTGATTTTTCTTTTTTATTTACCTCATTTGTGTTGGGATTAGATAAAGTTTCATGTAAAAATTTTTTGCGATTGAATTAATTTTGCAAGTTTTAATCACCTGAAATCTGATTGAGTTCCTCCATGTCCCGTTTGGGAATGTCAGCCTGCTAAATTAAATGCTAGGACCTGATTTTAGTTACTTATAGTTGTCCAAAGTACCTTGGAATCAATTCAGTAGTCATAGGGCTGCATTATTAGAAATCAATATCATATTATGGGGTTTTGCAAATGGTAATTCCGTGGCAACGTTTATAGAGTCGTTTCCTTTTTGTACAACGTTATTTTAAAAAAAAAAAATTAAATTATTCTTGTTAATCTTTACGCTTCTTTGTGTTCATTGTACATGAAGTCGTCTTTCTTTAATAAAAATATTTTTACCTACCCCAAAAAAAAAAAAAGAAAAAAGAAAAGAACTATGGATATCTTTTAAATTTTGTCCTATGATAAAAGTTGGTGGAATGCTATAACATTTTAACAGTTGAGTGACTTTGGCCTAAATATATATTGGTCTGAACCATTCAATTGGTTATTCTAAACAAGATTGCAGGATTGAAATTGTATTATCCTGTGGTAGTTTGCCTCATATTCTATTAGTGCCACTTTGTAAGAGACATTGTTTGGAATTTCATTTAATTTTTGTAATATTACAATAGCAATGGAATTGGCTTGCTGAAAGGATTAAAACATTAATATATTTTAATGGCCGAGTGTGACGACTTCATGCTTACCCAGAAAAAGAAAATTTTAGTGGGTTCATAAATGCGTATATGCCCTCTCTTGAAATATGTGTAAGAAATGCATATAAATGTCATTACCTCTAGACTATATAAAGCTTCACATTGATGATAAGATATCTGTGTTTGTGTGTGTCTGTACAAAAACGTAATTGTATTCTTACAATTCTCATCTTGTTTTAATAGGTTTCAAGTCTCAACTTCAATCATTTTATCTTTTTTTGTATGGTTTGCTTTTGTAATCCTTTCTGAGCTTTCAATTGCTGATACATTTTCTAATATTTATCCCAACTTCTTACAGTTACAACAATAGGAAGAAGACTTTCTGGAAGTTGCTTAATTTCATTATGCTGGGATTATTGTTAATCAGGTTGGATGACAAACCCTTCTGTATAACAGCCAAAACAAAATTAGTGTAATTTAACTTGGGCAAATGCGTAGGCCAGTAATATACTCAGATACTCATTAGATACGGTTGTCTTTACTTATAAATAGTGTGTTTTATATAGTCCTCTAGTTTTTTTTATGCATTTTCACTGCTTCCATGATGTTTCTGAAACAATTTTGAAACATTTCTGTTTCTGAACTACTAAAACATTGCACTAAAATTTTGTTCCCTGGATAGCAATTCAGTCTTATGTCTCAAATTTTATTTTTCCACTACCATTCATGGATGTCCTATTTTGGAAGGTTGATGTACAGGATTCTATCATTTTACTTAATTTCCCTTTCTTATATTATGCAAGAAAATATCTTCCCTTTCATTACAAATTTTTGAGAAACTGCAACTTACTGAGGGCGTTTTTGAAAACTTATATTTTTAAACGTGAATTTTAATGTGGGAGTTTCATTTTTGAAGGTGCACAAACAATTTGGGTGAAAAATTAAGTTTCTCCGCTTGTGCTCATTTTCTATTTTGTAGTCTAGGGTGCACCATCATAACGTTCATGGCTTCCTACAACAATTACCCAAGTGGTTATGCTTTGAAAGATTTGCACCAGATTGGTATGTTCTCTCTCTCTCTTAAAATTAACATGACAATGGGCTTGGAGTTGCACTTTTGTTTTGATAAGGAATCAACTAATTAACACCAAAAGGAATGCAGCTGAGGTACACACGAATTATACAAAAAATGAGCAGTTTAAAGAGACAGCTAGGATTACCTCTTGCAATATAGAGCATCTAAAAACTTAGAGAAATGTTATGTCTACAACATTTTCATAACAAATCCTAAGTGGCAAGTTGTTACAGGGTTTTTATTGGTGGGGCAAAAAAGTTGTTTTAGTGGTTGGTTCAAATTAAAACCAATAACAACTAACCACCTATGATTTATTGTAAAAATGTTGTGGACGTAGCACTTCTCAAAAACTTATGAAAAGAAATAGGAGAGAACACCAAACTTGGAAAAGGAACTATGAATAAATTTAGTAGAAGTGCATAAAATGCACATAAAAATGCCTTAAATGAAACTCACACTGCTTGATGTTGGTATAACAATTCTTGCATAAAAACACAAGGTGCATTTATTGGCTCATATATTTGGCCATCCCAAATTGGGTGCCAATATGTATAAATATTGTTTGATTATCGGATCTGATAGCAAGTATGACATGTATTCTTGTTTGAGATTCAGGCTTTATAATCTGTTTGATTAGTTTCTCTCGCTAAAATATTTGGGATGTATTCTATATTCCCTCTGAATAAAAAGAGAAGAATAGATTATGCTTTTCTGGAAAAAATTTTGAGCATTGATTTTTTTGGTAGGTCATCTTCCCAACAATACAAATGAGCAGTGGGTTCATATTGACCCCTTTTCAGCCATGAATGGAATCTCTCGCTTTTGTGAAACTGGGTATCCCTGGAGGTATATCTGATTATTGCTTATTGTAGACTAATTATAACTTTTGACTGCAGTTGTCTATTTCTTCTTTTATTTAAAAATGCTGATATTTTGGGAACCAATGATAATTCCATGGATGCAGCACTTAGATGGTGCGTGGTGACCTATTGGGTGACTATATTCTTAATAATTGCCTTGCCACAAACAAAATGATTCTTTTTTAAGATGGGATTTTTTTACTTATTTAAACATCCATTCACGACGGGGCTGAGATAACTCTCCTATATATAATTATTCTGTATAATTTTATCATAATCAGTTTATTTTGGCCTTTAACAAAATGGTCCTAGGAAAAATAAACATTGTGCCAGAGTCTTTATTTTTTGAAATTAAACTCATCTTTAGACCATTTGATATTGAACAAGGATGGTGAAACATTTCAGTTTTTAATTCTGAGTTTGTTGATATTTTCTTGTTAATCATCATTTTGTCCATTACATGTAAATTTTCTGTGTGTAAGTAATCCTGAATAACATAGATAACTGTTCCAAGCAATGCAGCCTTTTTTAAATTTAAAAAAAAAAAATTGTTAATTGAGTTCTATTGGCATATTTCTTACATTGGAAATTCTATTCATGTTTAAGTATATTTACTGTTCTCTAAGGCGCAAAGTTTTTGTGTTAATTTATGACTAGACTATTATGTAATGCAGGTATTCTAAAGAAGAAGAAATCCCTCTAGAAGAATATTGCCACAGAAATTTCACCTTTCTTATAAAGTAAGTTTTCCATCATCTTCTCTTTTTCTCATTCCTAAAAGCATCCTGGGCCAATTAATGGCAATAAAAGTATCTGTGCAGGAGAGCAATCTGTTTTTGGATGTGTCTTGGTCCTTATTTTTAGTTAATGCCTCGTGCTTTTTTCCTCCACTTTTTTTTTTTTTTTTTTGATGACATGGAACCTCGCCAAGGCAGAGCCCTTTGAGCCCACCCCTGGTAAGTAAACCACAGATATATGACCCCACCCACCAGAATTATGCATCAAATAATCCCGGGAAACTCCTAGTGGGGATTAAAACTAGGAAGTTTGGGTCTATAGATCATCCCAAGCCTCAAACCACTGCACTCAGATGGGTGTTTTTTTTTCCCTCTTTTTTCCTTTACACTGACAGATAGGACTGTATGAGCATTTAAATTCAAAATTTTCAAATTTTAGACTATCCTTAAGATATATAGGCAGTTCAATCTGAACTGGTGAATATTTGCTGTGTTCTGGAAAACGTGAATATTGAAGAGTACTGATAGTTCAGATAATGGGATAGATGTTTCCTCCTAATACATTGTATTCTATGTTTCTTATGCATTTTTATATAGATTCTGTTCATTTGGCGGAGTTAATATATACTACCTTGCCAAGCTAGCTTGATTTTGTATTAAGAGTGAGATTTTGTATGGTAGTCTGGAGATTAATTAGGTGAAGTGTTCATTCTGTACTAAAGGCCAATTAAAAAAAAAAAAGAAATTTATAGAGAGGATGAACTTCCTTACTTGTCATGCTTTCTGGATGCACATTTTTTTTTTCTTCACTTATAGCCTTATAGGTGATTTATGTTATAAATTAACAGAATTGGTAGAGAGAATCATGGTTGTTGTATGATAATTGGTGACGATCTTTTAGCCATTTTTAATAGTTTTTTTTTTTTTTTTTTGAATACTTGCACTATTTTTGGAGGGATTAGTAGGAGCAGGGGTTGGAAGAGATGGAGATGAAAATCCCTTCATTTTGAAGGAGGGAAATAGAAGAGAGGTGGAGGGAGGGGGAGGCAGAGGAAAATTCCTCCTGGGCCCAGCAAGCTCAATCTACCAAAAGTGGGCTGATTGAAAGGAGGAAAGCTAGCCCCTTATTAAAACTGTGCGACATTTCAGTTTTGCCCACATCTTAAACCATTTAAATGGGGGCATAATGGTAGAATTATATCTTTTTTTTTCTTATTTGTTTAATTTTTCATCGCTTCTATTGCTAAGAGCCTTGTAGCTTAATGGCATTGTCTGGTCTCCTTTATGATGAGAACCAGGGTTTTTAAATCCCCCCTCCCCCGCTTGTAACAATTGAATATATATATATATATATCATCCCTTCAAAAAAAACAACATGAGGGGGAATGGACGCCCTTCACTTATCCTTCCTTCCCCCTTCAACTCCACTCTTATGGCATGTTTGGATGTTTAAAAAAAGAGGGGGAGTAGAGTAGAGGGAGGGAGAGTAATGCAATTACCTTATTTGGAAGTTTTTTAAAGAATGAGGGGGAGGGGTTTGGAGGAGTTTGGAGGGGTTTGGACTCCCTCTAGCCCCCCAATTTTAATTCCCCCAAATTGGAAAGATTTGGAGGGGGAGTAGAGTACATAAACTATTGACCAAGTAAATTACCTAATTTACCCTTATTATATTAACAAAATTACACAAGGAGAAGGGCTAATTACTCCCTTCTCCCTTACTAATTTTAAAAACATCCAAATAAGGTGGAGGTGAATCATTCTCCTCTACTCTCCTCCCCACTACTCCCCTCCCCTCTACTCCCCTCTACTCTCCTCCCTCTCTAAACTTCCAAACAAGCCATTAGTCCCTCCTACCAAACATAGTTGTCATGCATTTTAGTAGCTGTTGTTATATTCTGCAAGTCTTTTTGGTTCTTTCTAGTAACCAAAAGAAAAATTAAACTAAATACATAATGCTTACTATTGTATTATTCTTAGATAAGGTTGATCAGGCTTTATCAGCCTAAAACTGTTTGCCTATACTTCTATCATCCTTAATGGATGGGTTGCATTTGAGGTGAAATTGAGAACGCACGCTGTTTTATTTTGTGTTTTTAAGGTGTTTATTTATGGTTAGAAATTAGTGTCCCCCATCCTCCCCTTTTTTATTTTTGGTATCTTTTGTCTCATTGTTGTTCTCATTGTTACAGTGAACATCGCTATATTGATGGATTCAAGTGTCTATTCTCTATAAACGGGTTCTCAAGAACTCGTCTTGTAATAGGCTTTCCACCGCTTTTACTGGTAGAGAATGAACACTACCTTGCACTTTCACACATGCAAATGCTTGATATGCTTAACATTCCCCCACTTGTAACAATTGAATATATATATATATATATATATATATATATCATCCCTTCAAAAAAAACAACATGAGGGGGAATGGACGCCCTTCACTTATCCTTCCTTCCCCCTTCAACTCCACTCTTATGGCTTGTTTGGAAGTTTAGAGAGGGAGGAGAGTAGAGGGGAGGGGAGTAGTGGGGAGGAGAGTAAAGGAAAATGATTCCCCTCTACCTTACTTGGATGTTTTTAAAATTAGTAAGGGAGAAGGGAGTAATTAGCCCTTCCCCTTGTGTAATTTTGTTAATATAATAAGGGTAAATTAGGTAATTTACTTGGTTAATAGTTTATGTACTCTACTCTCCCTCCAAATCTCTCCAATTTGGGAGAATTAAAAATGGGGGGCTAGAGGAAGTTAAAACCCCTCCAAATCCCTCCCCATCCTTCCTTAAAAAACTTCCAAACAAGGTAATTAGATTACTCTCCCTCCCTCTACTCTACTCCCCCTCCTTTTTTAAACATCCAAACAGGCCATTAGTCCCTCCTACCAAACATAGTTGTCATGCATTTTAGTAGCTGTTGTTATATTCTGCAGGTCTTTTTGGTTCTTTCTAGTAACCAAAAGAAAAATTAAACTAAATACATAATGCTTACTATTCTATTATTCTTAGATAAGGTTGATCAGGCTTTATCAGCCTAAAACTGTTTGCCTATACTTCTATCATCCTTATGGATGGGTTGCATTTGAGGTGAAATTGAGAACGCACGCTGTTTTATTTTGTGTTTTTAAGGTGTTTATTTATGGTTAGAAATTAGTGTCCCCCATCCTCCCCTTTTTTATTTTTGGTATCTTTTGTCTCATTGTTGTTCTCATTGTTACAGTGAACATCGCTATATTGATGGATTCAAGTGTCTATTCTCTATAAACGGGTTCTCAAGAACTCGTCTTGTAATAGGCTTTCCACCGCTTTTACTGGTAGAGAATGAACACTACCTTGCACTTTCACACATGCAAATGCTTGATATGCTTAACATAATAATAATTTCTTTCTTATATCTTCTGCAGCTTAAAGAGCCCAAAGTTTTCATTCATGGAAATACGAAAAATAAGGATGTTATGAATAAACATTGGCCAGGCTGCTCGTAATTATCGTGAGGTTAGGTCCAATGCTCATAAATGAAACTTAAATTTTGTATAAATTCCACTTGCACCGAACAGTTCATTTTGGGCAGGTCACAATCTTTTGTCTGAGGTTTGCATTGGACCTGATGGCCCAAGACCCAAGACCAACTGGACTTAATGGTTTACAAACCATGTTGAAGCCTAAGCAGCGGTGTCATTTGCGCAAGATTATTAACCCATTTCCGTTTCTTTGTACTACTTAATGTATGGTCTTAAAATGACTACGAGCATACTCAATGTACAGACTCCCATGAATGAGAAGGGAACAGATTTTGACCCAACATTGTCAGCGAAGGAGATTCGACATAGTTTAGCATCACACACACACACACACACACACACACATATACAGCAAGCTTAAGGCTTGTTTGGTAAGATAATTCAAACAATAGTTTTTAGTGTTTAAACACTGAAAACTGTGGGCAAAAAAAAAAAAAAAAACAAAAAGCGTTTGGTAAGAGATTTCTTTCCGAATATTTGAGTTACGTTTCTCATTTTAAAGAGTTTGAATACTAAATTTAGAAAACTTCTTTTACCAATTTTTAAATGACATTGCCCAATGACACTTTTGTAAATATGTTAAAAACCATAGTTCCTACTTGATTAGACCACGCTTAACAGAACTTCTCTTTCTCTCTCTCTCACGCCTCCAAGACTTCTTTTCTCTTTGTCTCCTACCATTCACGCCTGGCTTCCCTCTAACTTCCCTCTAACGCCTCAAACTCCTCTCTCTCCCTCTTTCACAATAGATTGGATTCTATCTCATAAATTCTTCAGATTCACATTTACTCCTCTATCTACCAACGGCTCTGTTCTCATAAATCCTTCCCAGCTTTCAGATACTACTTCGAATCTCCTAACAAATCCTTCCCAACTTTCTTTTGAATACTTCCTCATTTTCTCTCAAATCACATAAATCCCATATCTTTTCTTCATTTGCTTTTGTAAAACTCATTAATCCTTATAATCCCTAATTAATCCTTATATATGGAATCAGATACGACATCTTCTTCTGCCTCAATCCTGCTTGACATAGTCACTGTGAGTTCTTTTTCTCTTCAACTCGTTCATTGAGTTTTAAGTAGTTTATAACCGTGTCAATTATTTCTGTGTTTATTAATTTCTCTACAATTTAATGGTCGTTGTATTAAATTTCTTGGGTTTTATGGGCTGCTGATGAACTATACTTCTTGTGTGACATTCCTACAAATTTGGACTTCTTGGGTCTCAATCCTATGGCTCAATGATGCCTTCAAGAAAAGTAGAATCAATTTACATCATGCACAAAGTCTTTTGACATAAACAACAGGCAGCTTGGCAAAGGAGCTCCAAAACTTGGTGGTGCTCATAGTTTGGCATTGCATTTTTGTTTGGTTTGGTTTTTTTATTTAATTAAAACCATCCAATTATCCATAGTATTAAAAGAAATTAATTACGCATTGTGGACCTGGACCTTGTGATTTATTCTGCTTACAATAACAAAGACATAATCGGTGACACCTATGTTCAAAGTCAATAATTTGGCAAAAAATATAATGTTCAAAGTCAATAATTTGGCAAAAAATATAATGTTCAAAGTCAATAATTTAGCAAAAAATATAATGTTCAAAGTAAATGACGCCTGACTTTTCTTCATAGTGTTTGGATTAGAACTCTTCCTTCACATACAAGGAGAGATCTATTTCTATCAAATTTTCATCCCTCACACTTGGAAGATCAATCAAGAGCATTATTTCTGTAGTACCCACAAGTCTATAACTACAATCCAAGCATCATGGCTTCTTATGGAACTATGCAAAGGCCAGGTACCTCCTCAACTTCACCTCCATCGACTCAGCCTGACGACACCAAAGACTCAGCACATAAGAAGCGCAATGACTTCAAGCTCCTTTGCCCCTTCAACACCCCCATAAGCCCAGAAGCCGCCGCAGTCCGAATTATCAGAAACTTAAGGTATTTCGGATTATACTACACACTCTTTGTATGGATTATACTCTTCATAAGCCTTGTTCCCAGGCGCAAAGTTTCCTTAATTCTCTTGGTGGTCATGACAATTGTGACATCCTTGTACCTAACATTACTGCGTGCACTGCCTAATTCTGTTGTCTTACATAGAATTATTGACAAAAGACTAGTACTGTCTTTGCTAGCCATTGGGACTGCGGTTGAGCTCATTTTGACAAGGGCAGCTATACATCTTGTTGTTAGCTTAGCTTGTGGAATACCAATAGTTTTGGTTCATGCAGTTTTACGGGTTAGTGATGATCTTTTTGTGGGTGAGGAGGCTTGTGCTGCTGGGGAATTGGTTCCTCTTGTACATGGGAAAACTGGTGATGTTGATATTGAGTCTCCAGCTTCTGTTTGATTGAATGTATTTTTTTTTTTTTGGCCTATTAGATTTTGATTGTCATTTGAGAAAGCAATAAAATAAAAATAACTGACCTGCTATTTTTAAATTATTAGAAATTTTAATTCCAGAAAATCCCTATCCATTAGAATTTTGAAAGGTGTGTTTTGTTTTGATTCACTATTAATGATAGAAAAAGGGTGTTTGGACTTATGGTTGATAGCTGAGTCACAATTTATTTATTTTGCCTTTGTTTTTTTCTTCTTCCCTTTTTAATGATAGGAAAAAGAAAAGAAAAAAGAAAAATTAAAGTGAAAGTCAAGTCACTGATTTGCAAACTTAACCAAAACAATATAAAAAGAAAAGAAAATTTCTTTTACCAGAAAAGAAAAGAAAAAGAAAAGTGAAATACCTTTGTAAAGTACTAAAGTTTATCCAACTTTAATTTCTTAGAGCATCAACATTAGCTTTACTAAACAAATTCTATTTTTGCAAATCAAAAAATTACTTTATTTATTTTAACACATCATTTTACAATTCACTTACATCAGATATTCTATTTTTCCACATGAAAAATTAAAATAATATATTCAACATATTAAAATAATCTAAGAAATCATACAATACAAAAAAAAAAAAAATACAAAACCTAGAGTACCACCACCACTATCCACAACCCACACCACTAGATTGGCTGTAGCCACTGTTATCAGCCCACAACCACCAAATCACAGAAAAATCAACCCACCACCAACCCCTCAAAATCAAACAACCACAAAAAAACCCACAACCCAAAAAAATCACCACAACAACACTGCAATAACCGCTGATTGAAAGAGATTTGAAGCTCTGGGAGGTGTAAATGAGGAAGATGGTGAGAATGGTGCTTCACTGTGATTGGAGCTTCAAACCTAAAATTATACTGTAGCAAATTGCAAATTCATTTGGCATTTAACATATCTCACGAAGCTGGATTTTTGGTGTGTTGATGTGCCAATGCTCTTACCTTAACTTTCAAAAGTATCTAATTTCGCCCATATGTCAATATTGGTGCTAATGCCTTATTCAAGAGGGTTTATTTTCATTGATTTATTGAGTTTAAAAATACATTGGATAAGAGTATAGTTGTATCTTAAAAAATAATAAAAAATTTAAAGGTTGTAAATAAATTAAATGAGTTAAATAAACAGTTTTTTTTTTACTATAGAAAAAGTTAAATAAAAAACTTAATTCAACCAAGCGCTATCCAATTGAATTCTACTAACATATAATCATCATGATTTCTCACAATTACCACATGACCCAAAAAATATATATTTTTCATAAATACTATTACCACATGATCCAAAAAATATATATTTTTCATAAATACGATAGAATTTCAACCTATGACGTTTATTTTAGAATAAATTTTTTTCATAAATCTAAGATACCAATTGGTTTTGGCAGTATTTGATGACAAGGCTTTGGTAAAAATTTAGTAACAATAAAGAAATTGAAACACATAAAACATATTAATTTCTACTGAATAAGCTGTAACACATATGACATTTTCTCTTATATAAGTACTAGGTGGATTGTGAGGTCACAATTTCAAAACCCATTAGATTCATGTATAACTTAGGTAGTAGTAAATAAGAAAAAAAAAAGGAAAAAAAAAAAGAAAAAAAAAAAGAGCAAAGGATATTGACCATATTAAGCTAAATACGGAATAAAACATTTTAAAAATAATAAAAAAAAAAAAAAAAAAACAAAACCTAGAGTACCACCACCACTATCCACAACCCACACCACTAGATTGGCTGTAGCCACTGTTATCAGCCCACAACCACCAAATCACAGAAAAATCAACCCACCACCAACCCCTCAAAATTATACAACCACAAAAAACCCACAACCCAAAAAAATCACCACAACAACACTGCAATAACCGTTGATTGAAAGAGATTTGAAGCTCTGGGAGGTGTAAATGAGGAAGATGGTGAGAATGGTGCTTCACTGTGATTGGAGCTTCAACCCTAAAATTATACTGTAGCAAATTGCAAACTCTTTTGGCATTTAACACATTTCACGAAGCCGGATTTTTGGTGTGTTGATGTGCCGATGCTCTTACATTAACTTTCAAAAGTATCTAATTTCGCCCATATGTCAATATTGGTGCTAATGCCTTATTCGAGAGGGTTTATTTTCATTGATTTATTGAGTTTAAAAATAAATTGGATAAGAGTATAATTGTATCTTAAAAAATAATAAAAAATTTAAAGGTTGTAAATAAATTAAATGAGTTAAATAAACAGTTTTTTTTTACTATAGAAAAAGTTAAATAAAAAACTTAATTCAACCAAGAGCTATCCAATTGAATTCTACTAACATATAATCATCATGATTTCTCACAATTACCACATGACCCAAAAAATATATATTTTTCACAAATACTATTACCACATGATCCAAAAAATATATATTTTTCATAAATACGATAGAATTTCAACTTATCACGTTCATTTTAGAATAACTTTTTTTCATAAATCTAAGATACCAATTGGTTTTGGCAGTATTTGATGACAAGACTTTGGTAAAAATTGAGTAACAATAAAGAAATTGAAACATGTAAAACATATTAATTTCTACTGAATAAGCTGAAACACATATGACATTTTCAATTATATAAGTACTAGGTGGATTGTGAGGTCACAATTTCAAAACCCATTAGATACATGTATAACTTAGGTAGTAGTAAATAAGAAAAAAAAAGGAAAAAAAGAAAAAGAAAAAGAGCAAAGGATATTGACCATATTAAGCTAAATACGGAATAAAACATTTTAAAAATAATTAGGAACTCTAATAATGAAAGTTAGAGTATTTAAAATTATTTAAAGATCAATTTGTTACTTTTAAAATTTAGAGACTAAATTTAAAAAATTGACAAATTTTAATAACAAATGTTGTGCCTATCTAAATAAAATTCAATAATTACTTTATCAAGAGAACTCCACAACTCCACGCCTGACTTTCCTCGTAGTGTTTGCATTAGAACTCTTCCTTCACATACAAGGAGAGATCTATTTATATCAAATTTTCATCTCTCTACTTTGAAGATCATTCAAGAACATTATTTCTATAGTCCCTACAAGTCTGTAACTCCAGTCCAAGCATCATGGCATCTTATGGAACTATGCAAAGGCCAGGTACCTCCTCAACCTCGCCTCCATCGGCTCAGCCTGATGACTCAAAGGACTCAACACAAAAGAAGCGCAACGACTCAATGGCCAGGTACCTCCTCCGATTTGTCAGAAACCTCAGGTATTTCGGATTATACTACGCGCTCATTCTGTGGAATATACTCTTCATAAGCTTTGTTCCCTGGAGCAAAGTTTCCTTAATTCTCTTGGTGGTCAACACAATTGTGACATCCTTGCACCTAACATTACTGCTGCGTGCACTGCCTATTTCTGTTGTGCTACATAGAATTATTGACAAAAGACTAGTAGTATTACTGTCTTTGCTAGCCATGGTAAGTGGGGTTGAGCTCATTTTGACAAGGGCAGCTATACGACTTCTTATTATTTTAACTTGTGGAATTCAAATCCTTTTGGTTCATGCGTTTTTAAGGATTAGTGATGATCCTTCTCTGGACGAGGAGGCTTGTGCTGCTGGGGAATTGGTTCCTCTTGTACATGGGAAAACTGGTGATGTTGATATTGAGTCTCAAGCTTCTGTTTGATTGAATGTTTTTTTACCATAGATTTTGATTGTCATTAGAGAAAGCAATAAATAATTGACCTGCTATTTTTGAATTAATAGAAATTTTATTTCTAGAAATCCCCATCCATTAGAATTTTGAAATGTATGTTTTGTTTTGAATACTATTTTGAGTCATTATTTATTTATTTTGCTGTTTTTTTTTTCTTCCCTTTTTAATGATGGGAAAAAGAAAAGAAAAAAGAAAAATCAAAGTCAAAGTCAAGTCACTGATATGCAAACTTGACCAAAACAATAAGAAAAGCAAAGAAAATTTGTTTTACCAGAAAGAAAAGAAAAAGAAAAGTGAATTTCGTTTGTAAAGTTTATCCAACTTCAATTTCTTACCTTAAGTTTCAAAAATATCTAACTTCCCCCATATGTCAATATTGGTGCTGATGCTTTATTTGAGAGGGTTTATTTTCATTGATTTATTGAGTTTAAAAATACATTGGATAAAAGTATAGTTGCATCTAAAAATAAAAACTAAAAGCTTTAAAAGATTGTAAATAAATTAAATGAGTTAAATAAACAGTTTTTTTTTTTTTTTAATTTTAATTAAAGAAAATTTGTTTTACCAGAAAGAAAAGAAAAAGAAAAGTGAATTTCGTTTGTAAAGTTTATCCAACTTCAATTTCTTACCTTAAGTTTCAAAAATATCTAACTTCCCCCATATGTCAATATTGGTGCTGATGCTTTATTTGAGAGGGTTTATTTTCATTGATTTATTGAGTTTAAAAATACATTGGATAAAAGTATAGTTGCATCTAAAAATAAAAACTAAAAGCTTTAAAAGATTGTAAATAAATTAAATGAGTTAAATAAACAGTTTTTTTTTTTTTTTAATTTTAATTATAGAAAAAGTTAAATAAAAAATTTATTCAACCAAGCGCTGTGCAATCGAATTCTACCAACATACTTGAAATGATCATGATTTCTCACTACTATCGCATGAACCCAATTTTTTTTTTTTTTTTTTCCATAAATGCAATAAAATTTCAACATATGACGCTCGCCCAGATTTTTATAATGACTCTTTATTATAAGGGCAAGATACCAATTGGTTTAGGTGATATTTGATGACAAGGCTTTGGCAAAAATTGACTAACAATAAAGAAATTGAAACACGTCAAACATATTAATTTTTATTCAATAAGCTGTAACACATATGACATTTTCTTTTTTATAAGTGTTAGGTGGATTGCGAGGTTGCGATTTCAAACCCCTTTGGATGTATGTATAACATAGATAGTAATAAATAAGAAAAATAAGGAAATAAATAAATATAAAGCAAAGGACATTGACCATATTAACCTAAATATGGAATATAATTTTTTTAAAAAAATTGGGAACTCTCATGACGAAAGTTAGAGCATTTAAAAATCAAATTTTTTCTTTTAAAATTTAGAGACTAAATATAAAAAATTGACAAATTTTAATTGTAAGGGCACGGTTTGCAACCCAAGTCCAATATATATGGGATTGTGGGTTAATGAGCCCAGCACAATAAATTTGTAGAGAGTGGGTCAAAAAATTAGGCCCTAGTGACTCTAACAACGACTAGGACGAGTTTGAAAGATAATCATGCAAGAACAAAGTACGTAAATTTGGGTGAACGTATTGCTGAGGAGGCAAATATTTGTATAGACCAATGAAACTAATTACAAGTGTAGTTCTGGTTGCTACAGTATTCTTTCTCTATTTTTCCGATCCTTCTCCTTTTCAGAGGTTTCTCATTATATACTTCCTTCCTGGTGATCCTGGCCTTCCACTTGTTAATCATCCAACCCACTACTCGAGTACCCGTCCCATCAATCACCCTTTCTAGTTCTTTGTGAGTTGCAATGATCAAGGCGACACTATTCAGGAGTCTTTTTCACATAAATGCGACCAAAAAAATAGCTACATTGCATTTAATGCGGTGGTAGCAGTTTTTCTTCAGATATTCCTAAATTCCCATCGCTCTTTGTAAGCGGATGATGTCCATCCTTATTACTGGAGCTTCCTAGAAGATCACATTGATCATGGGGATACTGATCTGGGTCGCGTTCGTCATATCCAAGGAGGTGTTACTCCTCAAATCACATTCTATTTGTTCTTGACTTGTGAAACTTTCAAATTGGTGTTTCCTAGGATCATTTGTCATTTCTCAGATCATCCTATGTTCTCGGACCAAGCCCAATGCCCAATGCCCAATATGTGACTTTAGGCCTTTATCCCTACATTAATAACAAATGTTGTGGGGCTTGTGCTTATCTAAATAAAATTTAATAGTTACTTTATCAAGAGAAGATTTGAACTTTCTATATCTCCGTTGAAAACCCTAATACCAATTTAGCAATGACTCTCAATAACAAAATATGGTGTATATTTCAAAGAAATAAAAGAAAGTAATAAAAGTAATACTAGAAAGGCATAATATTCTTTTATTACAAATTTCACAAATTTTGAATTGTCACGGTTTTATTCATTATTATTTGGATCGATCACAAACACCACGCAATTTTTGAATAAAACCTTGACAATTCAAAATTTGTGAAACTATTTACAACTTGTCATCTCAAATTGTTAAATAATTTTTGGAATTTATTTATTTATTTATGAATTATGATTCTAGACTTTTATTTGAAGCGGAAATCAGGAACTAGGCACTAGGGACCATGAGGTAATTTCAGAAACTTATCTACAAGGGCAAGACCCAAAAAAAAAAAAACCCCCTCTGAGAAGTGAGAATTGCAGAGCAAAACCACACTCATTTGCAGTACGCAAACACTCTCTAAAAACCTCTACCAAAAAAAATGCTTCTCCAACCCTCTCTTCACCACCACAACGCTTCTCTCACATCCTCATCCCTCTCCTACTCCTTGCCTCTACCATGCAGAAGCATAGTTCCCAATCTAAAACTCCCAAAGACTGCGAATTACAGAGGAGTCCCAATCACAGTCACTTGCTCTATCTCACAAATCCACAGCTATGGCACCATGGACTATGAGCGTAGACCCATAGTGAAATTACAAGGGCAAGACCCAAAAAAAAAAAAACCCCCTCTGAGAAGTGAGAATTGCAGAGCAAAACCACACTCATTTGCAGTACGCAAACACTCTCTAAAAACCTCTACCAAAAAAAATGCTTCTCCAACCCTCTCTTCACCACCACAACGCTTCTCTCACATCCTCATCCCTCTCCTACTCCTTGCCTCTACCATGCAGAAGCATAGTTCCCAATCTAAAACTCCCAAAGACTGCGAATTACAGAGGAGTCCCAATCACAGTCACTTGCTCTATCTCACAAATCCACAGCTATGGCACCATGGACTATGAGCGTAGACCCATAGTGAAATGGAATGCTATATACAAGAGAATATCTATGATGGAAAACCCTGAGTTGGGTTCTGGGAGTGTGTTGGACCAGTGGGAGAAACAGGGTAGGAGGCTCTCAAAATGGGAGCTTTGTAGGGTGGTCAAGGAGCTCAGGAAGTACAAGAGGTTCAAGCCAGCTCTTGAGGTAACAGAAAACGTAGTTTTTGGTACCTTTTTGATGTTTTAGGTCTTTTTTGGTTAATGGGTATGTGCTATTTTTGGCAGAAATATCAAGCTCTTTTTGGTTCTTTGGCTTAACTGGTATGTGTTACATGTGTTAGAAATTGGTTAAATTGACTGGTTGGGTTAATGGGGTTGTGATATTGTGTATCATTTTTGTTCTGTATGTTGCTGTGAACTTTCTGTTGAGCAAGATGCTGAATTTGGGTTTTGTAGTGGTGTTGCTGTTTTCAGCATGTTTTGCTTAAAAGGGTATTTGTTCTTATTTATTTTGGTGGGAATTCTGTCCCGGTTTGATGGGATGGGGAGTTTGTATACCATTGCTGTTTGTGTTTCTTGGTATGATCTTACTCTTTAGATGTTAAAGAAGTCTGAGTGGCTGAAGGAAGGCAATTTGATAGGGTGATAAAGGTTATAGTGTTAAACCCTGAATTCTGAGTGCAAGTTACGGCGAATAGTTGAAAACAGAAACCTTTTGATGAACATAATTGTATAACGATATAGTAACAGTAATTGTAGGTTAGAAGGGCCGGGGAGGAATCTGGGGATTAAAGTGGTATCTCAAATAAAATTATGGTACAATGAAACATGTATTGAAACCTTTTAGTGTAGCTTACTGGCTGTAAGGAAATTGAAGAAGAGTTAGAAGTTTGACATCAAATTTGAATACCAAAAATGGGCTTTGTTTGCAGTAGCATCTTCACTTGTTGTGATAAAAGTTGCAAGTGTGATTAGTTTAAAGCCAAGGATGATCGTAGATAATATGAGTAGAATGATGGAATGAACTATGAGAAGGGGAAAAGGGCTTAAAGATTAAGTTTTTGTCACTGCAATTACTATAATTCTAAAGTTAAGGGATCCTTGAGAATCCACATATTTTTAATCTGAATCATTATCTTGTGCTCTTCTAAATAATCCACTTTAAAACTGTTAATTCTCTTTCCATTATTATTTTAAGGCATAATGGCCTCTAAATGTGTAGCAAGTGTAATGATATCATGGATTTAAAAAATAAATAAAAAATTTAATGAGGATAGCATGGCATGCATTAATTGTATACTAGTATTATTCCACCAATATCAGTACAACTTGGTTAAGCATATCAGAATGCAGGGCTGCCACTCAAAAAAAAGACATTCTACAATTATTATAAATTTGTCTGGTAAAGCCACACATGCATCATCCTTCTTTGGATTCATTGTTATAATATATTGTTGAGTTTTTCGGTTTTATGATAAATAGTGTTGGTTGTGAGGTCAAATAGCAACCTTATGCACTTACTGTCTAAGATCATATTCATGTAGTTGAAAAAAAAAATCCATGGAAGGTTTTGGATGCCTTTATCTGGTTTTCCTATATCTTAAAAAATGAAGAGCATATTCGTGCTGGATTCTGCTGTTTGTAAGCTCCTCTTTGTTGGATGAGGGAAAAATATTTCTGACATGACTTGAAGCTAGGGTTACAATACATGAATGATTCCTGATTGAAAAAATTCATTCTGTGCACCTACATGCTAAAATTTTCATTTATTGTGCTTGGGTTTTTTCTGTTCACAAGATCCTCTTTATTAAATGAGGGCATAAATTTCTTGGACAGATGGTAAACATATCGTGAATATGGGGTTATAATGAATGGTAGATGCTGAAGTTATCATGAACAAAATAGTCCATTCTGTGTAGTTAAACATGACCTTTTGTAATAATCTGTTAATTGGAAGCTCAAGGGTATTTCCGTTATAATTAGCATTTTGGCACAATAGATTTCATCATAAACTGATGTATTGGGTTATAGCTCTATAATTCTTTCATTGATTAACCGGTTCTTACTTTTTATATTTATTCATTTGGATGAAAAGCCTTGGCTTGCATCATTATTAGGTTTGAAATTTTATGCATTTTACAGGTTTATGATTGGATGAACAACAGAGGACAGAGGTTTAGAGTAGCATCTAGTGATGCTGCAATTCAATTAGATCTAATTGGCAAGGTTCATGGAATTTCTAGAGCTGAAGATTACTTCCTGGAGCTACCAGATAGGTTGAAAGACAGGAGGATATATGGGGCTCTTCTCAATGCTTATGTGAGAGCCAAAATGAGAGGAAAGGCAGAATCTTTACTTGAAAAAATGAGAAGTAAAGGTTATGCCATGCACTCACTTCCTTTCAATGTGATGATGACTCTCTATATGAATCTCAAGGAGTTTGATAAAGTTGACTTGATGATCTCAGAAATGACTGAGAAAAATATAAAACTGGATATATATTCCTATAATATCTGGTTATCATCTTGTGGATTACAAGGATCTGCAGAAAAGATGGAACAAGTATTTGAACAGATGAAACAGGACAGGACCATTAATCCCAATTGGACTACATTCAGCACAATGGCTACAATGTACACTAAGATGGGGCAGATTGAAAAGGCTGAAGATTGCTTAAAGAATGTTGAGAGTAGGATCACAGGCCGGGATCGGATACCTTATCATTATCTAATAAGTCTTTATGGAAATGTTGGTAACAAAGAAGAGGCTTATCGGGTGTGGAAAATTTACAAAACCATTTTTCCTGGTATTCCAAATTTGGCTTATCATGCTATAATCTCTTCTCTTGTTAGGCTAGGTGATATTGAAGGGGCAGAAAAAATTTATGAGGAATGGTTGCAAGTAAAATCATCTTTTGACCCTAGGATAACAAATCTTCTCATGGGTTGGTATGTTAAAGAGGGAAATTTGGATAAAGCTGAGAGTTTTTTCAACCATATGGTTGAAGTTGGAGGAAAACCAAATTCAAGTTCATGGGAAACTCTTGCTGAGGGGCATATTGGAGAAAGGAGGATTTCTGAGGCTTTATCCTGCTGGAAAGAAGCTTTTATGGCTGAGGGATCATGGAGTTGGAGGCCAAAGCCAGTTAATGTGTCTGCCTTCTTTAAGCAGTGTGAGGAAAACAATGACATGGAGAGCAAGGAAGCTTTCGTTGGACTGTTGAGGCAATCAAAATCTCTTGAAAATAAAGCATATGCATCACTCCTCGGCTTGTCTGATGGAGACGTCAGTGGAAATGAACTTTCAGTGGGGAAAGATAAAACCGATGATAACAATGACAATGATGAGGATGAGAACAATGGGTCTGAAGTGCTTCTTAACCAACTACAGGGTAGCCTGTGATACTTCTGTTGTATACATTGGACAATCAGTTGTTAGACTTAAAGGTGTGAGTTCTTGCTGAAGTGGGTCTCTTGCAATTTTCAAAGAGCTCTTACAAAAAGGCAGTCTAGTATTACAAAGTTCTGCTAATAGTGCCAGGATAGGGATTTTGGAATTTCTCTTTCACTCCTCGGCTTGTCTGATGGAGACGTCAGTGGAAATGAACTTTCAGTGGGGAAAGATAAAACCGATGATAACAATGACAATGATGAGGATGAGAACAATGGGTCTGAAGTGCTTCTTAACCAACTACAGGGTAGCCTGTGATACTTCTGTTGTATACATTGGACAATCAGTTGTTAGACTTAAAGGTGTGAGTTCTTGCTGAAGTGGGTCTCTTGCAATTTTCAAAGAGCTCTTACAAAAAGGCAGTCTAGTATTACAAAGTTCTGCTAATAGTGCCAGGATAGGGATTTTGGAATTTCTCTTGTGGAGCTGTAATATCCATATAGGTGTTAATACATGGAGCTTTACTCAGCAGATGAATATCTCAGATGTTTATATCCAAAATCTCATCTCTGTCCGTCGGCGGTGGGAGTCCTTTTTTCTAATTCAGTTTATCTTTTGGACCGTACAAGTCTCAAATTTTATGACTTTTTTACAGTTTGCAGAAGCAATGTGAGTCTTGTTACCAATTGTAGCTTCAACTTCAAAATTCGATCTAACGTATTGTGATTCTCTGTTTTACAAAGGTTATTCATTGTTTTAATTTCCAAAATGCTTTTGCTGTGTATGATAGCATTTCTTCTGTAATTTTTCTGAAGCTGTATTAACATGAGGTCATCTAACCTCTGTGAGGTTTCTTTTTACACAGTTGGATATTACGCGCAGGGAAATTCTTACCAACCGATAATATGGTTTTATCTGAACTAAAGGAGGTTTACGTTGTGACTTCATTTACATGCTAGCCTAGTTTTGGTTCCAAATGAATTTTTCTTTCTTGTCCAAGAAAAAAAAAAAAAAACTATAAAGAAAGAGTACACTGCTAATTCTCTTTTTATAAGAGGACTTCCTTTCAAATGTGTGTAGCACTGTGGCCAACTTTTGATTAGTTGTTAAAGCCTTTTATTTTTCATAATTGAACTCTCTTTGGACGTGTTTTTTGTATGAAGGTGTGTGAGATTACGAAAAAAGAATTCAGGGAGCTCCAGGAATCCAAGTGGTCAAGGAGGTAGGATTAATCATATATGTTTCACCCCCTCTTCTCTGAAAGGCTTATTGAGGTGTCCGAAAGGCCAAGACAATGAGAGCTCTGTGGGCTCTAAATTGGGACTGTTGATCTGGTTTTATGGGGACAGTTCACACATTTTTTGAAAATGGTTAATATGGCACATCATTTCTTGTTGTTTAGGTCAATCTTCTTCTTCCTTATTTTTATTGTGGGGGATCATCTGGAATATGACTTTCCTTTTCTTTTTTTCTGTTTTCTTTTTTACGAGAAGTTTGTAACTTTTATTCTTATATTTAGTAGAAGATAAAAACAATATATCTTTAGTCACAACCAACGCAATCCTCTAAGTAAGTTACAAAGTTATGAATGCCTTTGGGATGCAGATCAAGCTAGAATGTGCACTGGCTTCTTTGCTTGTCTTCTTTTTTTAAGGTGGGATGGACTACTCTAAGCAACATGACGTTTTAGTTTGAAAAAAGCACCGATAATAATTAGACATGTTTATGCTGCAGTAAATTTCTACTACAAGAATTAAATCATCTATATATCAGTGAGCATGGAATGTAGTCATTCTTTACTCATCGGTTAATCTTTTAAAGTATATTTTTTATTTTATGCTGCAATAAATTTCTACTACAAGAATTAAATCATCTATATATTAGTGAGCATGAAATGTAGTTATTCTTAACTCATTCGTTAATCTTTTAAACTATATTTTTTATTTGATAGTTTGATAATAACAACAAAGGAGGGGAATTTGATTCATTTGAACCTTGGATGCACCGAGAGGTGCAAACCGGTTGGGCTACAATACTCTAGCCTCTAGGAATCTTTTAAAGTATATGAGTTAGTATTAAAATAAATAATTGACACTAATTAAGCTCTCTCTTAAACTCAAAGGGAACAAATGGGTTCCAAATTAACTCATTAGATGTAGGAGATTTGGATTCAAACCCCCCAACACCAAAAATCAATTAGTGTCTTAGTTTGATGATAAAGAATAATTATCATGGAGCAGATGTTATTGGTTAAAATTTTATCCTATCTATTAAAAAAAGAAATCAAAGGGATTGATAAAAGATTTCTCTTCTTCTTATTAGACATATAAGTAAATTATCAGAGTAGTTTTACCAATTCTAGCGACAAATCCTCCTAGTGCTGCTTTGTTCAAGGGTGGAGCTACAGGCCCCCAAAATTTTTTAAAAACTTTATAAGGTATATATATTGTAATTTTTTTAGATACTAGACCTTAAAATTGATAGTTGGCCCCTCCAAAACATAAGAGTTGGCCTTTGCAAAAAAGTATTGAATAACTAATTAAACATTGAGTTCTAAAAAATAATTGTTAACAACAATCTATCCACATTGTAACCAAAAAAAAAAAGAAAAAGAAACTTCTTTTTAGTTTTTTCCTCTCTTAATTGGTAAGTTTTGGTTGTTGAGTTCAAATAGTAAGTTTTTGATAAAATAAATTTCCAGGTAGAGTTATTTTATTTTATTTGGGACTAAGTCTTTTGCTGTTGTTAATTTTTGAATTGTTTGTCAATACTTGATTTAGTCACAAAATGTTAAATGAAAAAAAAAAAAAAAAAAACTATGGTGGGGATATATAAGTGACAATACTTAAATAGAAATTTTCTTTTGGACATAAATACATAATTTTTATTTCCTTTTCAACGTGGGACCAAGTCTTTTGTTGTTATTGCTATTGTTGTTAAGTTTCCAATTGTTTGTCAATACTTGATTTAGACTAAAAATGTTGAATGAAAAAAATAGAGGATATTTAATGTTGGGGTCTGATAACACTCCAAAAATAAAAGATTTAAAAAATTATAATTAAATAATGGTAAAACATTTTGTGCATATTGGTGACAAAGGAAACAATTTGTGTATACACATTAAAGTTTATATAAAATGTATGTATGTATCAATATATGTAATTGCGTAAATGTATGTATTTGTAAATATGTAACTCGACCCTTCCAAATCAAAATTCTTGGCTCTGCCCCTGCCTCTTTTAATCATCTAAAGACAAGTTTTCTTTCCAAAGAGCAGTAGTTTTAACTGCGCATGGCGAAAAACATGCAGCGTAACAAAGTGCGCAGCTTTCTTCTCTAACTTTAAAGTACAACCCACATTTTTTTCTCGCACTCCTTGCCACAATACATACCTACATCAAGCGCAAGGTTAAAGGACGAAGGGAGAGAGTCATGGAAATGTGTAGGTGTTCTAAAGGTAAGAGAGGGAGTAGGATAGGGAGGAATAAGACGTGGAGATAGAGCATGATCAGCCTGAACTACAATTAGCATTTGCATAATACATGCCATTATAACTAAATTGAGATTCATCATACTATTATCAATATAATTTGGAAGTTTAAAATGAAATCAAAATCCATTCAAGGTTAAGCCTTATATACTGATTTTTCGAATGATTCTAAAATAAAGATAACTTCATAATTTGAAAATCAGTTCAACCTTGAAATATGTTTTTATTTGATGAATAAAATTATCATGTTTTGAATTGGTTAATAGTCATGAATAATTGAATATAGTTCTGTAATTAGTTGCTTGGAAGAGAGGGGGGGGGGGGGGGGGTAGAGAGAGAGAGAGAGAGAGAGAGAGAGAGAGAGAGAGAGAGAGAGAGAGAGAGAGAGAGAGAGAGAGAGAACCTTTTTTTTATGAGAAAAAACTATGCAGAGAAGGGAAGAGATTGACAAATTTATAGTGAAATAGTGTGAATAAGAAGAGACAAAATAAGAGAAGATGAAAGGAAAGATGAAGAGTGATATTAAAGTAAATGGTAGTGGGGAGATGAAAAGGTAAGGGAAAGATGAAAAGGTAAGGGAGATGAAAAGGAAAGGGAGAGATGAAAAGGTAAGGGAGAGAGAAAGGTTAGGATAAGTGAAAATATTTTAAAAAAAAGTAAATGTAAAAAAATTAGAGAAAAATTAGAAAGAAATAGGATAATGATGTGGTAGAAGTAAATAAATAAATAGTGGGTTGGATTTATTATGGGGTGATAGTGGAAGTAAATAAATAAATAGTGGGCTGCATTTATAGGGCTGGGATTTATAGGGCTGAAAATTGTAAAACCATTTTAAAATTGTAGGAAAAATTATATTACAAAAAAAAAAAAAAAAATGACGTGACAGCTGATGTGGCGTAATGTGAGAATAGCAGCATTAAACGCTACGTTTCGGCTTTTAGTAATATATAGATTTTGTTTGTTGACACCTGTGTGGTTTGATCTTGTGATTTGGTGGTTTGATTTCCAATATTAAGGCACGGTTTTGATTGTTAGAAATTATGATATTGTTTGTAATTAGCTTTTGTCTTACATTGCAAAATTACCCTTTTATCCTTGATTTTAGGTTAAAGAACAAATGCAAAATAGGGTATATACAAATATAGTAGTATGTACTATATAGGTTCTTATGACTAATAAAGGAATTTTCCTGTTGTCACAAGAAAAACGTGTCAAGAATACTTGAGAGGCATAAACCATGCTAAGCTAGTTTATACACCTATCTTTTAGTGGTCATTTCAACCTGAATAGAAGATCTTTTCCCATAAAATCATGAAAGCGAAAGAAGACCTAGAAATGATTCCTTACATCTTTGCAATCGGTAATTTGATGTATGCTATGGTTTCCATAGGCCCTTATTTTGCTCATGCGAAGAGGATAGTTAGGATATTTATGGTCAATCTTGGCAAATATCAATGGCAAGTGGATCTCCAAATGTTTGAGAGAAATCCAAGGCGTGCTTGAGTTTTGGTGAACCTAATCAATTTTTAAATGATTATATAGACAAATAAATATAGTTAAGTGAGCTTTTGTTCACTTTTATTGTGGGGGTTGTATTATGACAATTAGAGGACATTAGACTTGAGTAAGAATGCTATGTATCAATCTCATTAGAAGCATATTGATTTGGGATGCTATTGGCTATGGCTAGTTTTTGAGAAACCATTGATGTTTTGGAGAAAAGTGTTGGAACGACAAAAATCCGTTTGATATGTAGACTAAGGTTATGTCTAGTAAGAAACTTGAGAGCTCTGGGCTGTGTTGGTCAGCATGGATATTAATTGAAGATTTGGATTGTTAATCTACTTTATCAGTGGGCTTGAGTGTGAGATTGTTTTGAGTGCACCACAACTTGTTGTCTAGACCAGACATGGAACCTAAGCTACCTAAGGTACTTATGTTGTCGGTTGTCGGTTGTCGGTGGCTAGTAGGTCACATCTCGCATCAACTCTCCTTATTATTATTGAATCAGGAGAACACAGGTGGTTCGTTCAAAACCAACGGTCCAACGTGTTTATGTGTTTAGAATCTTTAGATAGTAGCATGCAGCGAAAGAGTTAGTGCTAGAGAAGCTGTGATGGGGGGATAAGAAGGAGTTGTTTTTTATTTTGCAAGACACACACAAAGAAGACAACTTATGGGTTTTCTCTAGGAGGAAATCTCCTTGTGTTACTGGTTTCACAGGATTCTAGTTTTTTGTAATGAGATTGTATTTATATTTAGAGATTGAATATTCTTCTACATAAAATTGAGTATTATAATCTCAATTTTATTATACTGTATTTGTTAAAATTAAAGGATCAATAGAAAATTGATGTTGTAGAGAGAGAGAGAGAGAGAGTTCCATGGTTCGGCCTAATGGGCAAGAATGATGCCAGAAGTTCAATTGATTTTTTGGGGGGGTGGGGGGGTATCAGAGCACGTTGAAGATGTTATTGGGGCATTACAGAAAGTTTCCACTTTCTATAAGTCCATTACCTTGATAATGGACTTATATAAAGTTTCCAATTTATTGGGGCATTCTTGTGTTACTTGACCTTGGAATCTCTTGACATGGAAAGCTAATAGTGTCATGTGGCTTTTGAAATGTCTTTTACTGCTTCTTTTGGCTCCATGTGAATATGTTTGAATGACTTCACATGTGAAGTTACTTCATAAACAGATGTGTCTATTTCAATGTGTGTGCATGCATGCTTGTGTAGTCATCTTCAACAAATTAACCAAAAATTGGAGATTGTGAGTTGTGGACTTATCCTCATATTTAACCACAATTGGATTTTTCTAAATATTCTCAATAATTACCATCTCTTTATTTTTGTCATTATCCACAATCAACTCAACTTTCTTTTCTTTGACATATTCATCAAATTTTTGACAAGTGGTATCTTCAATCTTCAATTCAATAACTTGTTGCAAGTCTTGTTTATTTATTTATTTATTTTTAACCACTTCAAAATTTTCTTTATAAATAGGCTGCTTCTTGTCAACCCTTAAATCCTTTTCTTTTCTTAACACATGGATTTGGCTGTGATAATTTTGGTTTTATGGTTGACCTTTCATATTTTGAATATAGTTCTATTCATATGAATGTACAGATTTATAATCAACACTTGTATAATATAGTATATCATAATAGTCATTAGGAAACCATAAATCAATTAATACATTTTTCATTCTTTGCCAAGAGCAGATCGGATGCTTACCTCGCCACTTTCTATCGATTTGAATGTCTTCCCAACATTCCTTCGCTTTATCACAAATTTTCCAAAAATTAAAATACTCCTCCAAATCAAGAAGCCAGTCAATAAAATCTAATTTACATATATCTCTATCAAAGAATGGAATTTTCTTGTAATTAGGAGTGCGTCTTTGAATATATTGAACATTGTTGTTGTGACATGATTTCCTAGCAAGAAGAGCAGCAATCTTTTGCTGGATTTTGCCTATAATTTGTTGACTCTTTTAATAAAATTGTTGATTCTCATCTCGAGTCTCTTCATGAAACTTGAGGAACTCAGCCCTAGAGAGGACTGTGTTGTCGACGTTATTGCCACCGTCGTTGTTGTGGTGGTCACCGTCTCACCAGTTAGCCATCAAATTAGGATATGTCAAGACTTTGATACGAACTGATATTGTGGATAAACTAGAATTCAGGAGGGGTTCCCTAAATCCATAAGGAAATAAACTGGAATCTATCAGAGAAAGAATTTGACAAAAAGTTTGTGTTTTATTAATCATAATCTATGGAAAACGTTTAGAGATTTAGGGACCTATTTTAAGGGCTCCAAAAAACTTGACGGATAAGAAAATATGTTCTAAAATGACTCCTAATTAATACCTAACCATAATAGGAACCAAATTTGACTTAAAAAGCATGAAAAACACCTAAAAACAAGGAAATAAAATGCCCTAAACCTAAAATAACGAAAATTACATAAAAATACAAAAAATAATAAATTACAAAAATTAAATAGTAGATTCTATCCTACATCACAATTTGATTATATTGGAATGAATTATGCTTATACTTGTTGTTGTTGCAGTAGTAGTACAAGGAGATGATCAACCTCTGCTTCCTAGTTTTCCTTCCTATCCCACACCTTGTCTCACTTTTGGTACACTTGCTCATTACCTTGACAATCCTCCGTCGTACAAAAAAGAACAGAAAAGCATTGAAGAAAATACAGCTAAAATAAATGTTATGAAATCATATCCCGATGCCTATAAACTTTGTTATGAAATTTGTATACCCTCATGCGTACTTCGTAGGATCCATTTTGTATACCCAAACAATTGGCACAAATGGTTCGGTGGCAAGACAAACTTTAGGAATTTTAGAAGTAAATTCTAGATTTTACAAAGCTTCATCTTTCTTCCCTCTCCATCCTTTTTTCATTGAGGTAGCAAGAAAGGTTTCTTATGAATTAATTATTTTACCCACTAACTTTATTTATGATAATCTTTCTTACATAATTTCTATATATTAAAAAAAAAAAAATAAAAAAATGAGAGGAATATATTCTTTAAGTCACAAATTATTATGTAGTTTACCACGCACTGCATGGTTATACTAATGTGTTACTAGTTTAATCACTAGATAAACAATGGTACTTTTTTTGATACAACTTATTCATGTAACATCTAGTAATAATATAATAAATTAGGGAAGGATATTTAATGATAATTAACATATTAATAACATGTATTATTCATATTATGATTGCTTTAAGAGAGAGAGGAAATGAGGGAGAGTAATGCTACAAGCACAAGATAGTCGGTAAGTGAATGTTGTGTGGGAAATAAAGTTGGCATAGGCTGGTTGGTGCTGGCCTAGTGTGTGGGGCTAAAGCCTATGGGCAAGTCAGTGTCAGGTTGATTGAATGGTCCAACAGCTTGGTATGAAAGTTAGCATGTGCCCAAGTAAAATCAAAACAGTGAACCTAGAGGCAAAGCTTCCTAAGTATGCAGTTGGATGACTTTGATGTTATTCTGGGTGATGAATTCTTTGTGGCATCAAAGGCAGCCTTGTTGCCTTTCATTGGTGGGCCATGGGTGGGCAAGGGTGCATGTGCAAGTGTTCAACAGCAGATGGTACTAACACACACATGGTGGTTCATGACATTAACTGTAATTTTAAATGTCTATAAATGAAAAATAAAATTAGGATGCTGGCATTTTTAACTTTGTTAATCATCTTAAAGCACTTCAATGGGCTCTTGTTAAACTAAGTCGCATCTCTTCTGCATTCATTAATATAACAAAGGCAAGTCACAGTTCAAGTTAAAATCCCCCCCACAAACATGCACACTGAATTGAAGGGGTTGTACAATCAAAATTTCAGATAAACGCTGAAGAGAAATTACCTTATACAATCTCAAAAATGGTAAAGTTCCCTCAAATCAACATTTTCAATAAACTCTATATGCTATATTCTTAAGCTGCATAAAAGTTGTCGTAGGAAGAAAAGATGCTAGACAGTTAACCATTAACTGGCTAAGCAGTCCCAGAATCATCTGAAAAATGAAAGAGGCAGTAGAAATTGATTCAACGAATGGCACATCAAATCCAAGAAAATTTTGGAGTCCCATCTGAAATGTAGCTGCGTGGTATGAACAATGAGAACACTGTGAAGGCAGGAAAAGTAAGAATGAGCTAAAAAAGAAAGTGTTGGTGCATTTTAATATTAGTTATAAATAAATTGTTAAATTCATATCAAGTTATGTCACATTGTGGCTTCGTCACATAAAATGAGTCCTAACACTTTTTTTTTTCCTTCTGTTTCATTCTCAACACCAGTCCCCAAGGCCTAAGTTTAACCAATAACTTACCTCTCAAAATACTAACAGCCGAAAATAGAAGGCTAGACTCAAGATCTAGCCTTATCTTTTTCTAGGTAATTAATTGAAGCTAAGCCTTCTCTTTTTCTTTGCAATTCATTTGGCAATAATGGACAAATTATAAACAGCATACAATTCATTTTCTTTGTCTCAACAAATTTCAAAGGATACTTTAGGAGAGTCATAGCTATAGATACCTGCTATTTGAATTTTTGGTGGTTTGACTACAGGACTGTTAGTGATATAGCAGAAGAACGACGCTTCACACCATCATCCTCCCATTTAGATCCAGCAATAATTGCCTACATATGAAAGGGAGACATTGGTTTACTTGATGAAATCATTAAACACCAAAATGAAAACAAAATCACTGGCGTCATGGTTTTCTTGTGCAAATCAAAATCTTAATTTCTTATCAGAAAGTTCTTGGGCCTTTCAGTAGAATTCTTTTGAGTTGAACAACTAATGGGCTATAGGCACTTGCAATATCAATCACAGGCACAAAAGCCTGGTATGTACTGGCTATATTCTTTACAAACAAGCATTCTATCACTGAAAAGAAATAGTAACAAATCTTTACACTGTTAACAGCAGCCATTAATGCTACGTGCTGTTCATCTCTACCAAATTCATAGAAGTAACAAGTCCTGAAACAAGTATTTGAACACCAAACATGTTCATTAGTAAATAAAAGTTCCAAATATTACATGCAAAGGCTTACAAGAAATAGTGATTATATTTTAACATCCTGACCACTCTATAATTCATGGAGATACTGCTAGAAAATGGATAGTTGAGTCTTAACGTAATCCAATTAAAAATATGAGCAAAATAGATCCTCTTATTGCTCATAACTATAGCTATGGTGGAAAGGTGATAGAACTCGTTCTACATCAAGAATTTATTCTTCCACCATTATATATATATAAAAAAAAGGTTTAATTTTCCTCTTAAGGCCCAACTTCTACTCTGATAGTATTAGATACCAATATTTTCTAACAGCCTGCCATCAACTCAGAAAACAAACTCACCTGAAACCTTCCTCTTCCTTTATTTTTATAGTTTTTGCAGAGTATAAAGTTGAATCACCTGCCACGCAGCATGACTAGCGTTCAGAACCAAAACCAGAAAGAGCTGAGGAAGATAAGTTGACTCAGATAGTGGACAGGCAAAAGAATTCAGAGCATTATTACCTGGAACAAAAATTTTTGCTGCCTCCTTCAAAGAACCTAAATCAGTAATATCCTTGGCCTGTTCAAGTTATGAATGATAAGGTAAGCTTCACAGGGAGTTTACTATGGGAAGTCATAGATAGAACTAAGAAGAATCTTATAATTTGAAAGCCTGATAGACCATAAATGATGGTCTCAATTCCAAGTCATTAAGATATAATTGCCAGATTCTGGACTTGCAAAAATGATGTGTAACTAAGGAAGCCAAAATGGAAATCAAATTATACTTGTCACTAATGGTGAGTACATTCCTTTTGTTTTTGTACAAAATATATAGAATAACGTTAAAGTTACAAACTATTTTACAAAAAAAATTATAAACTGCTAATATAGTAAGTGATTTTTGGTAAATGAAAAAGTGTTATTAATAGTGGGTCTAAAAGAAAACCAATAAGAGATTGACCACATCAATATTTTGTAAAAATATTATAAAATAGTTTGTGACTGTAGCATTACTCAAATATATATAACTGAAAAAAGCCACCTCACACTTTTTTTAGATCTATTAAGCACAACTTCATCCATTACTATTTATAAGTTTTCATTTATATCAAAATATTAGTTCGTTGGATTAGCCAAAGGATTAAATACATATAATAATTATTTATATTAGAAAAATTTATATGACTACTTTTATAAATTTTATATAATAAACTATTTTTATTTGAGATTAATTACTAATAGGATAAATACATTTATTTTGTTATATTAATTATGCTAAATGAAACATTAATTATTTAAATATAATGAAATTTTAATGCCATTTTTCTAAATTTTATATGAGAAACAATTAGTTTGAAATATGGTACTCCCACTTAAATGTAGTTACTTTTGCAACAATTTAAACAAGTCCAACCAAATATATATATATATATATATATATATAAACACACAATCAAGAACATAAAGAAAGTAACCAAAGGATATTTGCATTTTGATTTTATCAAATCAACATTTTCATTTTTTTTTTCTTTTTTTGAAAATGATATTTGCATTCTTGGGTAGGTATGAAACTTGTGTATTTATATTAACTATTATATCATGCAATTTTCAAATTTATAAAATAGAACGCAAATGATTATATTTTTTGTAAGAAAAATGATTGAAATATTGGAAAAAACTAATAACATAATGCAAGTTTATTGTAAGGAGTGTGTAGCTAAGAAGTGCTTTAAATCAAATTATGAAGCTCAAAGCCATTATCAATCGAAGGGGAGCCTCAAATTGATTATATTGGAATGAATTATGCTTATATTTTTTGTTGCTGTTGTTTTAGTACAAGGAGAGATGATCAACCTCGGCTGCCTAGTTTTCCTTCCTATCACACACCTTGTCTCACTCTCTGTACACTTGCTCATTCACAATGAAAATAAATATTACGAAATCCTATATATCCTGATATATATAAACTTTGTTATGAAATTTGTATACCCTCATGCGTACTTCATAGGATCCCTTTTGTATACCCAAACAATTGACGCAAATGGTTTGGTGGCAAGGCAAATTTTAGGAATTTTGAAAATAAATTCTAGATTTTAAAAAGCTTCATCTTTGTTCCCTCTTCATCACCTTTGTCTCTTTGCATGAAAACATCAAAAATAATCTTCGTTCCCTCTCCATCTTAGAATTTTTTTTTGTTGATTTTACACAAGCTCCGAAGGTTCATCAATGGAGGAGTGTAAACAGATTGAGAGAGAAAGGAATTGAATAACACTGAACTTGTATGAAATGAATTTCATATATTAAGCTTAGCATACTCTGTTCTTTATATAGTGAGAACAGAGGCAAGAAAGGGAGAAACAGAAAAATAACTAACTAAGCATCCAATGACTGCTGTACACGTGTAATAAGCTTTGTAACTAATTGACCTATCTGTAGACTATAAACGGCAGTCGTTTCATGACCATTTATTCTATCCTACAGCTATGCAATTGTAGTTTACTTCTATATACAAAACTTACAAGTAACAGATACAAAGTTCATACAAATCATTAACACTATGCAAATTACAATCATGAAATATCTCAATACTCCCCCTCAAGATGAACCATAGATGTTGATGAGATTCATCTTGGATAAGAGGAAGTAAAATTGTTTGTATCCGAGTGCCTTTGTGAAGCAATCAGCAATCTGGTGTCTGGTAGGAACATGAAAGGTTTTGATCACTCTATCTTGAAGCTTGCTTCGAATAAAATGACAGTCCACCTCTATATGTTTTGTGCGTTCATGAAACACTGGATTTGCAGCAATATAAAGAGCTGCCTTGCTATCACAGTACAATCAGGCAGGCTGAGTGTGATTAAAACCAAAAGTCTTATGCAATGCCAATAACCAAACAACTTCACTTGTGACAGTGGCCATTGCTTGATACTCTGATTCAGCAGATGATCTGGACACCACTTGTTGCTTCTTGCACTTCTAGGATATAAGAGAGTCTTCAAGGAAAACACAGAAGCCTGAAACTGACCTTCTGGTATCTGGACAAGCTGCCCAGTCAGCATCACAGTAGGCCTTTAATTTCATTTCAGAACTTGCTGATAAGAACAAGCCTTGTCCTGGTGTCTTCTTAAGATACTTAAGTACCTTATAGGCTGCTTGGAGGTGAGGAGTTTTAGGGGAATTCATGAACTGACTCAACTTATGCACTGAGTAGCAAATATCAGGCCTAGTTAGAGTCAGATATAGCAGCTTGCCAATAAGTCTTCTGTATATGGATGGATCAGGAACATCTTCCCCCATTGAGCTCCCCCCCCCGGCTCCTTTTGTACAGCCACGGGTCCTCTTAGAATAATTTAGCCTCAAATTTTGCAAGAGTTCCATCACCCAATATTTGGAGGTATTGTACAAAAGCTTTCTTATTCGTGAATTTCTTTTCTTACATGTCTATTTATTATTATTATTTTGTATTGTTTTGCGTTGGTTTAGAAAAATGTCATATGGTGACTTATTGGCACTTGTCATGAAAAGATCTGCATTCATTGGCATCTTGCATTGGAGCTTACCGATGCAATGACCTTGAAGATGAAGATCTTGCACGAGTTTATTTTGTCCCCCAAGCCCAGTGGTCTGCCAATGCAATGATCAAGACGATCTTGAAGATTAATATTGTCTATGCAAGGACGTGCATTCATTGGCATCTTGCATTAGAGCTTTACGGATGCAACGATCTTAAAGATGAAGATAGTCCATGCAAGGATGCACATTCATTGTCATCTTGGATTGAAGCTCTACCAATGCAACGCTCTTGAATATGAAGATGATTTTGAAGATGAAGACGATCTTGAAGATAAAGATTGTCTATGCATGATCTTGAAGATGAAGACACTCTTGAAGATGAAGACAATCTTGAAGATAAAGACTGTCTTGAAAATGTAGATTGTACGGGAAAGCATGCATCCAAACAACTAATTGTTTGAAGAAGAATGAACAATCTTGTTTAGTCTTCGATAGAAACTAGCTAGAACTGGTATGGCTTGCAATCCTATAGGTTCTAGGGAGAATTGTATTGAATCTTCACTTGGCAAAACAAATGTGTAGAGCCAACAAGATAGTAATGCAGCTAAGTAGGTCTCTTCCCATAGTCATCTTCAATTTGAGTTTGCCAAAAGGAAGTTTCCCATATTTGGACCAACCTTTTACTTTATTAAATAAACCATTAGGATTATGAGTCTTTACAAGACGACTTAGCCTCTTTGTCCTTCGAGTAGGTGGTTTTGAATGTTTTTATTCACATTTACACCAAAAGCCGACCCATTCACTCACCAAACATGCAAATCTAGTTCCTTTCTAGTATTAAGGTAATAAAAGCCACAAATAGGTGTTCATAGCTCTTTGGGATGAACCTCTATTTCCCATCATTTCCTGTCAATTCTCACAACAAGGATGGCTTCATCATAAAGAGGACCAACGATAAGGAGCCTGCCAAGTCAATACAAATCCCAAAGAGAGATAGACATCTCACCTAGTGATGTGTGAAGGGTGTTGATGCGTGGACCATGCTTCACAAAATGTTTCGCATTACATCAGCATTTCGATCATATGTATAGAGAGATGCTAAACTGCATCATAGATATAAGCCTTGATAGGATTTCCCTTGCTTCTAAAAAGGACATCCTCAAGTCATTCCAATATAAAGGTATGTAACTACAACTCTCCATTGATCTTGGAAAGAGCGCCCCAACGCGTTCTACCTGAAATAATACGGCGACCATGCTTTACAAGAAATCTTCTTTGGAGTCACGTTAATTAATGACTCTTGGTCACCGTATTATTTCAGGTGGAATGTGTTGGGATGCTCTTTTCAAGATCAATGGAGAGAGTGTAGTTAACTACTTTATATTGGGAATGGCTTGAAGATGTCCTTTTCAGAAGCAAGGGGACTCTTATCAAGACTTATATCTATGATGCAGTTTTAGCATCTCTTTATACATATGATTGAAGAGTTGATATAATGCGATCATTTTGTGAAGCACAGTGCCCACATACCAACACACTTTGCATATCACTAGGCGAGATGTCTATCTCTCTTTGGAATTTGTATTGTATCGACTTGGAGGCTCCCTATCTTTGGTCCTTTTTATGACAAAGTCATCCCTTGCTGTGAGGAATTGATCGGAAATGACAGGGAACAGAGGTTCATCCTAAAGCATTGTGAGCACTTATTTGCAGCTTTTCATTACCTTAATACTAGAAAGGAAGGGGATTCGTGTGTTTTGGTGAGTGATTGGGTTGGCTTTTGGTGTAGAAGTGAACAGAATTATTCAAAACCACCTGCTCGGAGGACAAAGTGATTAAGTCATCCTATTAAGACTCATAATCTTGATGGTTTATTTAATAAAGTACAATGTTGGTCCAAATATGGGAAATGTCCTTTTGTCAAATTCAAGATTGAATATGAACTATGGGAAGAGACCTACTTAGCTGCATTACTATCTTGTTGGCTCTTCACGTTTGTTTTACCAAGTGAAGATCTTAATACATTTTGCCCTGGAACCTTCAAGATTGCAAACTTCATGGCAGGAAGTTGCCCTGTTAGTCTAGCCATAGTAGTTCTAGCTAGTCTCTATCGAGGACTAAACAAGATTGCTCATTCTTTTCCAACAATTAGTCCTTGGGTGCATGGTTCAAAAGATGTGTCAAGTTGATGAAGAGGAGATGAGAGGTAGAGATGGTCCCACTAGGCATGCTAGAACTTTGTAAACACAAAATTTTCTCAAAGTTTGAAAATCAAACAATTGAAAAGTATTTCACAAGTATAATTTTGTATTAATCAAATAGTGAGTACAATTCTCTGTTTTGACTCTTTTACAAAATAGTAATCCTCTGAATCTATCTTCTTTGTAATCTTGACTCGAATGCGAAATCTTTTTCACTTTGAGGGGAACGTGAATTGAACGGTCTTCATAACGAATCTTTGGCTTTGAGCTTGTTAAGGATTTGTTGTTCTTCAAGTCTTTCAAATGTTCTTCAAGCTCTTCGAAGATTCTTGGATTTTGGGTTGAAATTCTTCAATGCTTTAGAAGCTTGATCTGTTGAATTTCAACAATTTAGAACTTTTGAATCTTATGGAGGCTCTTGCACTGATTTTAATAGAACTTCAAGTCTTGGAAGAACAATTTAAGTGAATTTCTTTGAATGTTCTTCATTTGTTCTTGAGGCAGAATTTCTCCAAAGCTTTGACTTCTTGAAAACTTGGTGGAAAATGAGAGTGGGCTGTCCTTTATTTATAGTGGTTTCAAAGGATTAGTCTCACTTTGAATTGATCTTTTTGAAGATAAGTAGAAGACTTTGATTGGCCCAAATTTAATTTCTTAGATACTTATCTCTATTTATCTATTGTGATAAATATTCTATTTTGACAAAGATAATAATCAACAAGAAGTCCTTCCATAATTTGTTACTTGTAGGTAATTATCTCTACTCTATTTAGTTATTTTAATATAGATTATTATCTATCAATTTTGAATAGGAAATTTATCTTTTTCTTGCGAGCCAAATGACATGTGGCAAATTTTAATATGCCAATGTGATGTCAATTTGGATGACACATGTCATCATTTGATTTAATTAATTTAATGGCACATAAATTTTGAATTTGTTACTAAATTTTGACATGGAATATAGTAATTGGCCCAATTAATTTTTTGCCTCCTACACACTCTCTCTCAATACATAAAAGATTTTTTTTTTTTTTTTTTTCAAAACAATACATAAATTTTAAGTGGTGCTAGGAATACTACAAATTTTAAGACTAAAATACAAATTGTACCCTCTAAGTTTGACTGAAATTCATTTTAGTCCTCTAACTTTACTTTAGTTTGATTGATTCATCTAATTTTCTAATTCAAACATTTTATCCAATTTCATTAAAAAAATATTGCATTAAAAAAATATTTTTCTCACATGAAAAAAAATCTATAAAATTAAAAAAATATTTTATAAATTTTTTGTATGAGAATTTTTTTTTTTTTCGAAATATCTTTTTTATTAGTTAATTGCATACTTAACGAAATTTCTTTTAGCAGAATTTGATGAAAGTTCTAAATTGAATAAATTTAAAAATTAAATGACTCAATTGAATGAAAGTAAAGTTAAATGATTTAATCAAAAGATTTTATCAACTTTTAAAATCCAAATAAAAAATAAGTAGTTAAGAAGTTTATTTTGAGTGCATACAGTCAAATGTTGGACATTGACTATTTACTAAGATAGAAGGGCAAGCTGTGAGAAGGGTTTATCTATTTTGAAGTTTTGGCATCAAAGACAGAGACATAATATTCCTTTCACTAAAGTTTACAGTCGAAGATGAAAATTTGGGAATGAAAAATTCAAAAACAAACCTCTTTTTACTCAATCCAACACAAATATTTATGATAGGTTCATCTTCTTTTAGATCAGATTCCCACACATTTTCAAACCTATCATAAAGTATTAATGTTGCTTATGATGCTTATGTCGGAATTTATTTGATCAATTACCAATAAAAGTAATTTTTTTTGAGGATTTTTTGTAATGATTTCGCGGGCATTTAGATAAAGATATTTGCCTGAAGAGTTTACTATTTTGAGTGGGCCTATAAAGCCAACCCCAGTGAGGTCCTTGTTTAGTAATGACCAAAGAAGAAAATCTATAGGAAAACAAAAAGTATAATTCCTATCTAGGTTTATTAATTAAAGGATTATAGCTGTTCTAACTTCAAAGTAGATTTACAAAAAGAAAAGATGGTGATCTGATCCAGTGTCATATGTTCCCTAATAACTGTGATTGTCAGGGTGGTATGTGCATTGGACCAATGAATTTTAAATCAAATGCTGTTTTTTCCTTTTCTTTTCTTTTCTTTTTTTTTTTTTTTTTT
>NW_027069776.1:644413-665325 GCF_002906115.3 Quercus suber | reverse complement strand
GGGGGGGGTGGGGGTTGTTGTGGCAAAGAATAAATTAGACTCATTAAAAAAGGAAAAGGAACAAAAGGAAGATAATCAACCAATCTAACTGAATCTCATATATCCGTATGTATTAGAAGGGTCCCAGAAGAACTGTTCATGCCATATTGAACCCCAAAAAAAAAAAAAAAAAACATGCATAGAAAGCAAAATCAAGATAAAGTGAAAAAGATAATTGTCTCATACTTGAAGAGAGAAAGAACCTTTGAAGAAGAAAGGAATATGTGCATAGCAAGAAGAGTATCTCTAGCGCTTTGTGATATGCCACGTTCTGAAGATGAAAAAAAGAGTGACAATGAAAAGCAAACAAAAGAGAAGAAAAGAAACATGAACGTAAAATTATGAGAATAGAAGATCATTCTGTTACCTGATTGAGAAAAAAAGAAAAGAAAATTTTGTACTGAGATCTTTCTACACTCACGCACTACACCAGAGAGACTGCGAATTCAGTTCTTTGCGGCTGTGACTATCCTTTTATAGGGCTGGTTAAAGAAAATTTAATTCCAACTAGAACTCATTCAGTCGAGACGAATTTAACTAGGGGAAGAAGTCTTTTGCGGTAAGGATAAAGCTTCAGGAGTACACACATCTCAGTAATTAGTATTTGCCTATTGTTATTCCGAGTTTAAGTAGGACTCTTCGAAAGATAAAGAGTTTAAATCCTTATTCATTTTTGGACTTTGGATGTTGATATCAAGAAGTTTGAGTTGGAAAAGAAGTCCAAAAGAAGTCCTCCTCGGATTGAAGTTGTCCAAAAGAATACTATCCATTATTAATATTAACGTGGAGTCATATTGGCATGGTTATAGTCAAGGACCAATTTGGCTAGGAAAAGGAGTCGAAATTACGAGGAGATTACTCCTTTATCTGATGGTTTGGATCTTGGAACCTAGCAATACAAGCTGTTCACCTGTTATGAGGAGTCTTTATTATTCTATGAAGCATTACAAGTTAGTATCCTGCTTAGAGTGAAGAATTGAAGGGGGTGAAAGACACTTATCCGAAATCCAGTCCTAAACTCTATGAATAACATTTGAACTTTTTGAGTCTTGATATTACTCTAGGGGTGTCAAATGAGTGGGTTTAGGGTGGACATAATTAAGTTGGGTATATAAAACTCATTTACCCATTAAAACTCATTTAACTAATTGCTTCTTACTCAAATCCAACCCAATCTAATTATTATAGGTAAACCCCAACTCACCCAATTACCCAATTATCAAAATTACCAAAATGCCATTAAAGTGAAAATCCTAACACTTTCTTGGATTCCCTTTTCCACTCTCTCTAGTCTCCATTCTTGAGATTAAAAAATTCCACATAAACACATCCACATCAGCAATTATATTAAAAATCCAAATAAAAAAATATTTTCTTTTCTTTTCTATTTTCTCTCACTTTCTTCGCAACCAAACAATGCAACAAATACAAAGGAAGGTCATTTCAAGCTCAAAACTTTCCCGGGAAAAAGAAAAAACAAAGAAAAAGATTTTCTTTACAATGGCCTTAGTTGCGAAAAAACTTCTTGCTGTATCAACAACGATCTTGCGAAAAAACTTCTTGCAAAAAAACTTTTCTTTACAATGGCCTTAGTTGCTCCTCCCGTGTCGGCTTTTGCCTCCACCAATGCCTCCCAAGATTGGACCAAGCTCCTTCACGGTAATTTTCTTCTCCACTACATCCTCACAAAATGGAAATCGAAAATCCAAACTTTCTTTTTCTTCTTCTGATTCTCATTTCTGTGTTTGTTTTTGCTTTTACAGTGATTCTGATTGGTTTCTATGAAGATCTGATTCAATGAGATTGGCTGAATTTGTTGGTTTGATTTTTGATTTCGGTGTATTATGGCAAAGATCTACAAGTTTCGGTGGTAAAAAGCTTTGATTTTTTTCTTTGTTTATTGTATTTTTGTATTTTATTTTGTCTTTTTATGAGGTTTTGTGTAGAGAAGAATAGTGAAAGATCAGAGAGAGAGCAAGCAAGAGAGAGAGAAGTGTTTGGAGGCTGAGAAAACCCGGAAACATTGAAACATCTGAGGTCTCTTCTTTCTTTCTTTCTTTTTATTTATTTATTTATTTATTTTTAGGAAGGGCTGGGTTGAATTTGGGTAAATTGTTTTTGGGTTAAATGGGCCTTATTGGGTTGATGCCCATTTAGTCCAACTAATAATTGGGTGGATTTGGGTTCAATTAGAGTGGGTGGATTTGGGTGGGCAAATGTGTTTGGGCTTACTTTGCCACCCTTATATACCTCAGCCAAGGGATATGAACGTGGCTTGGGCAGCGAACCAACCTTGTGGGATCATTGTGATATGGTATAAAAAGGTATGTATATATGAAGGGTGCTGGAAACAATAGCATCAAAAAATTGTGGGTCTTGTCTAGTTTCTATGCTTAGAACTGTAGACGTGCCCAAGTCCGGAGAGGGCATTTATAGGAATCAAAAATTAATTGAGCCAATTATAGTATACTATGTTAAAATTTAGTGACAAATTCCAAATTTATGTGTCATTAAATTAATTAAATCAAATGCGACATGAGTCATCCAAATTGACATTACATTGACATATTAAAATTACCCAATGCCCACAAGATAAAGATAAATTTCCTATTCAAAATTGATGGATAACTATTTTTTATTTAAATAACTAAATAAAATAGAGATAATTATTTACTAGTAACAAATTATGGTAGGACTCTTTATTGATTATTATCTTTATAAAAAAATAGAATATTTATCACAATAGATAAATAGAGATAATTATTATAGGGACTCATTTTGTCAAGGTTCCCTAACAATACATTTTTAGAGAGTGGGTCGAAGGTTTAGGCCCTAACAGACTAGCAACGGAATACAAGCCCCTTTCTTTTATTGAAGGTTAACAAGCCCAATTTACAACTGAGGTAGCTCCTCGGCCCTCGTCCGAGAAGGTTCTCCCTCCACAAACTAACATCGCCTAGGAGCTATTCTAAGCCCTTCTCTCTGAATGACTTCCCCCTAAAAATCCCCCCTTCAGACTTTTTCTCGCCTTTCTTATATAGTTCTCTTCCTTCTATCCCCTTCTTCCTTCTGTTGATCATCCATTGGCCTTCGCTCTGACCGTCTGTCCTATCAGAGGTCTTATCCGTACTCCAATGGCTCACCCTGATCGATGTTGCTCTGTCAAGGGGTTACATCCCCATTAATGTGGCCAGGGGGGTTAGGTGAGCGCATTCAATGCAGAGGTGACAGCTCGCTTGAGGCTTGCTCCTTTGCCATGCTCCCGTCGCCGACGCGTGGTACTGGGCCCCCTCCTCCTCGGACATTCAAGGAGTCCTTTGGTGGGGTGGCGCTCGTGTTCCTCCGAGGTCTCGGATGCCCGAGGACGGGCCCTCCTCGGATATGATCCTTGGGAGTCGGTCCTCGCGCTTTCATCCTCGGACCCCTCACGTATTCTCGGCGTGGGCCCTTTGGGCCTGGCTTGGAGTGGGCCGAGGCTACCAAATTTTTTGGCCCCACAATTATTTATAAGTAAAATTTAGGCCAATCAAAGTCTACTATTTATCTTCAAAGATATCAATTCAAAGTGGGACTTATCCTCTGAAACCACTATAAATAGAGGACACTCCACTCTCATTTTCCACCAAGTTTTCAAGAAGCCAAAACTCTTGAGAAATTCTGCCTTAAGAACAAACGAAGAACATTCAAAGAAATTCACTTGAATAATTCTTCCAGGACTTAAAGTTCTATTGGAACCAAACTTAAGAGCCTCCATAAACTTCAAAAGTTATAAATCATTGAACTTCAATGGATCAAGCCTCTAAGGCACTGAAGAATTTCAACCCAAATTTCAAGAATCTTCGAAGAACTTGGAGAACATTTGAAATACTTGAAGAATAACAAATCTCTAACAAGCTCAAAGCCAGAAATTTTTTGTGAAGACTGTTCGATCCACCTTCCCTTCAAAGTGAAGAAGATTTTGCGTTCGAGTCAAGATTACAAAGAAATTAAAATAAAATCAGGAGATTACTCTTTTGTAATAGAGTTAAAACAGAGTATTGTGTTCACCATTTGATTAATAAAAAATTATATTTGTGAAGCATTTTTCAATTGTTTGATTTTCAAACTTGAGAAAATTTTGTGTTTAGAGAGAGAGAGAGAGAGAGTAATGGACCAAAGTGGACCAAATAGACCCAATTGGACCGAATGTACTGAACTAGACTAAATTGGTTCGAACTAGACCGAATTAGTCCGAACTGGGCCGAATAGATTGAACTGGACTTCAGTGGACAAAATGGACCGAGGTGGACTGAAATGGACCAAATATACAGAATTGGACTGAAATGGATTGAAGTGGACCAAATTAGACTGAATAGATCGAATGAAGTGAAGTAAATTGAAATAGACTGAATTGGACGAATGGACCGAGGGGACTGAAGTGGACCAAAGTAGATTATAGGCTTCTTTTTTTTAGAGAATTTTAACTTATCACGTCTGCTCCCGACAATAGTTTTTTATCATTAGACTAAGCCACCAATTAATTTTTGATATAGATGAGAATTGAATTTCAGATCTCTTATTTAACTATCTAGAACTTTACCAGTTGAGCAAACTAGAACCCATAAGTAGATTATTGACCTTGATTCAAGAAATTTCCTCTTCAACCCTCTTCATGAGTAGAGTTTCAATTCCTATATAAAATTATTTAAAAAATAAATAAATTAAAAAAAAAAAAAAACAGAGTTTCATTTAGTTGAAGAATTTTAGTCTGTACGTATGGCTTCTCAAATTGCAAAGCCAATCTACGTTGTCAACTCACATTTCATGCTTTGACACAGCTGTTCAACACACCTGAGTCCATTTTTGCTGTTTCTTTGACATTGCTGAGGTCTCTACTTTCCCACTTTGTCTTGAACATTCTCATTTCTCACTGGTAGAATAAGTACCTGTACCTTCAGATCTAATAATCCCTTGGACCACAAAGTGTAGCTATGTAGTATTCCCATCAGTTTCCTTTCTACATATCTTCATTATTTAAGAGTGCATCAAAATGTAATTTTCGAATAATCAAAAACTAAGATAGTTTAGCACTGAATACCGCCAACCAATCAAAGCTTTAAAACTTAGCCAAGGCAGCTTGCTAACAATGTCGATCAATATGAGACAACAGTCTTTACCAACAATTTATGACAAAGGAGGCCAGAAACAGTATCTTCTCTTACGAATTAAATTTTGGAAATAGCCCGAGAATAATACGGACTCCAATATTGGACGGAGAATATTATCCTATCCTGAGAACAGTGGCGACGCCACCTTTAGGCCAGGGTGTTCCCAGGAACACCCTGGCCTGAAATTTTTTTTTTTTTATACATAATAATTAAATTTTTTTTATTTGTTTACCCTTAAAAAAAAAATTAGGAAACCCTAAACTAAAATTAGGAACACCCTGCTTTCAAAAAAAAATTAAGAACACCCTCAAATAAAAAAATAAAAAAAAATTATTTGTCCTATTTCAAGCAAAAAAAAAAAAAAAAAAAAGCCCAAAAAATTTGTAAAAGAGCAAGCCTACCAAGGGAAAAAAACTCAACATCAATCCTAAACAACAGATTACAAACCCAATCTAAAGAAAAAAGAAAAAGAAGGAACCGGAACGGTCAAACCGTTTCCCAACGGTTCTCTAACTTAGCTACAAAACTGCTTTAAAAAAAAAAAAAAAAAAAAATACCATGCCAGCATCGCCGACCACCTCAAGAAAAATGAACAGATTGGAACTTGGAAGTCGGATCTAATGTCTTTGACTGAGAGATATTTGTGCAAAGCTTTCATGTTGAGAGATACAGTGAAACAAAAAAAAAAAAAAAAAATTTGAGGGAAGAAAAAGAAGGCTGAGAATACTTGGGTCTTGATACTGTACTTGCACCAGTGAAAAACCAACCCACAGAACTACTGAAAAAACTCAAAAGCCAACTATCAATGAAAGGCGTAAAAGGCATCTAAAGTATTAATGCTTGGCAGTTGGCACTTGGGAATTGGGTTGGGTACTTTGGGAGATGTACAACTAGGCATGTTAGCCAAGTGTTTCATTTTTTATTTTTAGTGTGTACTATTCGGTTGTGTTATTTTTTTTTTTTTTGCTGAATAATTGTGTTAATAACTTAATTTTGATTAATAAAGGAATACAAATACAAACATAGTTTTTAAACAATAAAAAAATGATTTGTATTTTAACATTTAGGCTACTATCATCTAATTAAACACTCTTTTATTTAGAATAGATCTTTAAAGTACAATTAAATTACTTATTCTTAATACCGTTGTAAAAAAAATGATAAATAAAACAAAAAAAGATATAACATTGCTATTATTTTTGTAATGTTGATTTTGATTATTTATAGTTTCTTTCCCTTTACCATCTAACATAAGATATGAAACTCATTTTTTAATTTTTTAATAATTGTTTGGATATATTTGATGAGTTATTATTTATTTTATAATTTTAAAATAATTAATTAAATTATTTATGACATCATCGGTTCGACCATCGGTCTGACTCCAATTGGACCAAAAAACCAAAAATCACTACCTTTTTCAGTTCCGTCACCGTTTCGGTTTTTAAAACCATATGCTTACAAATAATTAATGACATGCCATAAATAATTAATGCCATGCACACAGGCAGATATGCCATAAATAATTTTATTTTATAATTAATAAAACAACAATATAACAAATTATAGTTTATAAAAGACAAACAAATTAATGAAATAACTAAACAACAATAATTAATAATTTTATTAATATTTCAAATGAACTTATAGTTTATTGTTTATTTTTTTACTAGACTATTTGATAAAAAAATAACGTAGAAGACAATTGTAAACTTTATGTATTTGCGTGTTTTTTTATTGTTGTTGTTGTTGTTAATATACAAAATTTTCTTTTTATTAAATTGTGTAATTTATACTTGTTGGGGAACACCCTAAAAAAAATTTCTGGAGTCGCCACTGCCTGAGAACAACTCATGGAGTTTGAGGAATCATCAACTGTTCTTTAAATCATCACTTACAACCTAACAGAAAAGAAATCTAAGGCTTGAGTTTCTACAAGTCAAAATTCATGAAATCTAACAGAGACTTCAAGATCTGACTGTAAAGATTTCAAAAAATCTATCGGCAAAACAAGTACTCACTCATATATATGTTAGTATATTATATATCTGCTCAGGACGCCAACTCTGTTCCCCTACCCAATTTTTCGTTCATCAAAAAAGAAATCATTAGCCTCAAAAAGAAGGGCAGAACAAGCATAATAGTATACTAGTGCTAGCTGCCCCTTTGAAGGGGCGGCTAGTATTGGTGTACCCCAGCTCCATCGTTATCCGCCACATCATTTTCCTTATCAGCATTTTTCGTTTTTTTTTTTTTTTTTCCTGATTTCTGGTCCCATTTTTGTGAGTCTGTTTAGAGGCCATTCCAAGCTCTGCTTTTTTCTAATTTTATATGCACGGAAATTTCTGGATGTCTAGTTTCCAATGCTTCTGGACTCATTCAGTTTGGAACTACGGTCGTCGAGATATCGCGCACGGAAGGGAGGTGACGCAAAGCTGAAAATTCTGAACATCTTCCCTTGAAAAATTCATATCTTTTAATCCGGAATTGATATCGTCAAGCCCTTTTGGTGAAACTTAGATAAAACCTTGTTCTTCAAGGTGGTCCATCTTGTTTATTCCAGTTCTTGCTCAATTGGTATAGTTTATTACGCGAAGTTGGGTAAAAAATTGTCAGTTTTTTTGAAAAATATAGTGAAAACTTTATTAAGCTTTCAGTATTTTTGTGATATCTCATCCGTTTTAACTCCGATTTTGGCCCATAAACTATCTTTTTGAAGGGAAAAATATTCCTTATGAGAAGGTCCAAAATCCAACATGATCCAACAGTCGGATCAAAAGTCAACTTTTTGACCACCCCTAATTAATGTTTTGGTTAGATTTTCTGTAAAACAAGTTTTTCAAATGTTGTGACTTTTTGATTTACCATTCAAACATGTTTTATTTATTTTTTCCCTTTTTGGCTTTGAAACTCATGTTTTTTCACCTTTTCTAATTTTTTTTTAAATTTTTTGGTCTTTGTTTTGACACATAAATCGGGGTCGAACAAAATATGGTATTGACAATATGCGTACAATTCTTATTGATAGGTGTATATTGTTATATGCTCTTATCACTAGTGCTTCCATGTGTCTTTCCTCTTTTTTCATTCAAACAATTGTTGAGGTCCATAGGAATAATGCTAGGAAACAAATACTCTATTTTACTATTTCTATCCTTAGGATCTTAGAATACCTAGAGTCTGAGTGTCTCTCCTCTTCTGAGCTTGTTCATCAAATGGCACCTCTAAGAGCTAATTTTCTAAAGCAGTGCAATGCACAAAAGAAGACAGCAAAACCAAGTGAAGGAACAACAAAGAAACAATGAGTGGGGCATTCACATGAGGATATGCATATTGATCCTACAACTGCTGTTATCGCTGATGATGAAGAAGATGTAAATGTTGATGCTGCTACTGGTCCTTTTGGAGCTTCTCTTTCTCTTTGCTCCATGCTTGAGAGAGTTCTTGATATGCAGTCGTCACAACTTATCATGATGGAGATATTCATGACGATGCAGGTGGCTCATGGATAGCTTTTGGACTCCTTGATATCTAACGTACATGTAGTTGCTTTGAGAGCTGATTTTAGTGAGTATAAGAGCTCTTTTCCACCACCTCCACCCTTGAATGATTGAGATGATTGCCTTTGGCAATACGTAACAAAAAAAGGGAGTAGTAGTGAGGAGAGTTGTTATACTTAGGGAAATTTTGGGGGAGTTTGAGTTTAGTTTATCCATGTTTATTTTGTTTAGTATGTTTGGTTATTTTTCTTTTGTTATAACTTGTCTCACAAACTTGACAATATTGGTACATTGTTTATTCTCTTTGGGTATCTTATTTTAGTTTGGATTTGTGAAACCAAGTTATGTTTTATATTGTATTTTCCACACGCGCGTTTATAGTTTGTTTTTAGTGTTTCAAGAATTTACAGGTTAATTTTTCAATGATGTTGCTGTTTATTATTGCAACTTGTAGATAGTAAATTATGACTGAATTGTAGTAGGGCAATAACTTGTATTGGGTTAGATCTTGAATTTGAGCAATTCATGTGTATGTATGTTCTGTCACGGATTGCCAAAAGAGGAGATTGTTATTAGGTTCTAAATATTTAAGATTAAATGTTTAGGTTCTAATTTTATGTATGTTGGAAAACCGAGTACAAACACATGTCTAGTATAAGATATTTATGTCTTAGAACAGTTTTAGACATTGCTCAAGTTGATTCAAGTCAAGATTCAAGAAAAATCAAGCTACAGAAACAAGAATTCAAAAATTGCAAGGCTCGACCGATTGAGTGCGTTCTTCGATTGATCGAGACACAGATTTTGCAGACTTTAAAGAAGGCCCAAAAGCCCACAAAACGTGGGTTTAAGTCCAACATTGCTAGGTATAAAATCAAAACCCTAATGCACATTGTCCAAGTCTTGTGAGTTACTCTTATGAGATCTGAGAGATTCTATAACTTTCTAACTCAACAAGCATCTATTGGAGATAAGATTGATATTGCATGAACTAGTGGAGATAAGTTGCTGCATACAAGATCTACCACTGTTGATGATCTAAACCTTTGAGTGGAATCTCAAAGTCACAAACTAGAGTATTTGTGTGCAACAAATTCAAATAGAAAAGTCCGTAATTTTGGAGCTACATGTGGTCACGTGAATAAGTACTATAAGAGTGAGCATTAGATTTAGGGAAAAATCTATTGTAAACACTTCCATTCTTATTTAGTGAATTTGTTGCCTTGTGGATTGTATAGGTTAAATCTTCCCCAGGTTTTTTACCTTGAAACTGGATGGTTTCATTAGTTTTCCTAGGTCATCATATCGCTTATCTTCTTTACTATTCCGCTTTATGTGATATTATTGCTATTGTTTAACCTAGATCTGCTTAATTGACCTAAGTAACAACTTAGTTAATTTATTAGTTAAAACAATTTGAGTGTTCAGAGGTCTAAATATACAAACAATTTGTTTTACTGAAAAAAAAAAAAAAAAAAAAAATTTCCAGTTAACATATTTTCAAGTACTCAAGGTAACAAAATTTAACAAACACAAAGGACCAAAATTGGTGCCTCACAAACACCAAATTGGCAACCTCATCCACCCAATTGGGTGGGGTAAAGAATTAGGGTAAAATGCTAAAAATATTTTCTGTAAAATATTTAATGGCAAAACAAATAGAGCAGAAATATTTAAAGGAAATTTTTTTTTTTTGATAAAATCACTCGCATGTATAGTCACTGTTTGTCTCACTTTCTGTTATTTGTTTTGAACAATTGCTAAATGGCATTAATCTCTTCCATTACTTTCTATCCAGTTCAACGTATTAGATGAAACTCTACTTACGATAGGATTCATAATCCTAGTAGACAACCATAAAAAAAAAAAAAAAAAAAAAAAAAAAAAAAAAAAAAAAAAAAAAAAAAAAAAAAACTTATAGTGAAAGCAATAATCACGTAATCAAGTCAATCAAAAACTTGCATAATCCTTATCCAACTCGAAAAAGAGATTGTAAACCGACTTATCTCTAAACCGACTTCTCTTTCTATATATAAGCACACACAAACCTGAAAGCCATCATAAAGAAAAACTAGTGTTTAGTTTGTAGGCGATCAATCTCTTGTGTGTAAACTAAGCAATACAAAAACACAAAAACACAAGGGTCTAGCAGCACCATGGCCAAGAAGAAAGCACCCATGGAGATTAGCGTTGACATGGACAAGAAAATCTGGCACACGTACGTAGTTAACATTGGTGAAGAATTCATGATAAACACCACATGGGTTGTTCAGGATGAGGAACATCTCAGTTTCTGTATAGGCGAGATACGAGAAATATATGGCAAGAAAAAGAATCTTGTTGTTGGCCTGTGTGCTGATACCGGCCATGGCTATAGACGAGGTTTCTGCAACTACAAAGGGATGGCGAAAGATGCACCATTTCAATTATTGCAGCTATGCGTTGGGAGTCACTGCCTTCTCTATAACCTTGATGATGTTAATTATTCCCAACGCAGTTTCACCGGCACCAAGCACAAAGTTCTGAAGGGCTTTCTTTATGATAAATACGCCACTGTGGTTGGTGTTGGGATCAAGGAGGTGGCACAGAAGCTTGAAAGAGAGACGGGTGTGATCATAAAGAATCCGGGGGAGCTTCGAAAATTGGCTGAAGTTGAAAGGAGTTTGAAGGGAAACGATGTCCGTGGGTCCAAATTAGGAGATTTAGCCAAACTGGTATTGGGTGAACACATGCATTTTGTAGAGCCTAAGAAGATGACATGGTGGAGCGATAAATATGATGAGTATGGGGATCCTCTACTTTCAACGGATGTAATTATGTATGCTACTGTTGAAGCTTTCCTTGCTTATGAGATTGGATCCAAGTTGTTGAGATGTTCATATAGGTTGTAGCGGTCATTTAGTTACCATGAAGGATTTTAAGTTTAGGATTCTAGTTACGCATGTAATGCAATGACCAATGAGTATGTATGGTGTTAGAGATATTGAAGGTTTTTTGTCCTCTTTTATGAGATTTCATCATTTTATATTGGAATTTTATTTTGGGATTTTTTTTGCCATTGTATGGATGGGTGGAAAAAAAAAAGTTATTACTATAAATATATGTTCTGTTTTGTTATGAATGTGTCAAGTAATTGTTGAAAATTAGCCGTTAACTTGTACAATACAGTTATGCACGAGATATATCAAGTATGACATATAACTTAATCATGGTTTATTTTATTACAAAACAGAAATTAAATTCATAAATAACACTTGAACGGTTTTAGATTCCTTAAAACAATCAGATTAACCTAGTTAATTAGCCAAGTGATTAACTTAGTCAATTTAAGCAATTCTAGGTTATCACTAACATACAATTATATTAAAAGTATAAAGCAGCGGAAATATAAAAGACACAATAATATGATGACCCAGGAAACCACACGGTAAAAACCTGGGTAGGATTTGACCTAGCTATCCTCAAAGTAAACCTGAATCCACTATGCGAAAGAATCGAAATTCATACAAAAGGACTTACAAGCTCCCCGCTTGACTTCCAAATGTTACCCACCAGTAAAACTTACTAACACGACCATGTGCAAGTTTCGAATCTGCGAACTCCTTTTTTGGATTCTCCAATCAGCTATAAGCACCCACGCTTGATAATCTTTAAGCTTCTATGATAGCAACCGAGTTGATCATCAAGATGTTAAAATAATCTCTACCTTGAAAACCCTAAACTTTGTGTAAAGGAAAGCTCCTCTAGAGCTCACAAGAGATTTACACAAAACAGTCAAGTATAAGCAACAACTCAATTGGAGCAACTCTAAAAATGTGGCTAGGGTTTTTCTTTATATACCTAGGGTAAAAACAGAAAACCCAAAACGTTTAATGAGTTAGGGCTGAGCTGGAATATTCTGCAGAAAAACACTCTGCTCGAGATTCGATCGATCGAGTCTTTTTTTCGATTGATCGAGCTAGGCCGAAATGCACCAATGCATCTGTAGCCACTCAATTCCAACTTTACATAAAAGACCCAACTTTGAGCAAGCCTAAACAAGACTAAACAACCTGTTTTGATCATGGTTTGCCAACAATACAAATTAGAGTTCTAAATATATAAAATCCTAAATCTTTAAAACTTAACAAACTCCCCCTTTGGCAATCCGTGACAAAACACAAACACTAAGCTCAAAGTTTACAATTTAAAAAGCCTTTTACAAAATAATGCTCATAAACCAAAATTCAATCCTAACTACTATCTATCAGTTGCAAGTGTAGACAGCAGCTCAATTGAATCAACCTGTTTATTCCTGAAATACTTAACAAATGCATAAACGCATGTGTGACGGAAAATAGTATATAAACAGGTATAACATTCTTGTATGATTCACACAACACACAATAAAGACATATATTAAATGAATAACTCATAGAATATAAATCAATAAACAGTGAATCCAAAGCAACAAGAATAAAAAAGAAAACATGTATATCAATCAATGTTACTCCCCCTAACATGAATATCCAAAAAAAAAAAAAAATGATATACAAGGTGAAGCGCCTAAATACAATCTAACAGCTCCACTAGCTCCTTAAAACAACAAAAACTCTCCCTAACTACAAAACTCCTCTACAAACTCTACTCCCCCTTTTTGTGACGGAATGCTAAAGGGCAATCACAATCCATCATCAAAAGGAGGTGGTAAGGGTGAACGAAGATGTGCCAAATCAACTTGCAACGCACGGATCTCGTCAAGCATGCCCACCAAAATCTGACTATGAGCCGCCTGAACGGTCATGACAATCTCCAAAGTACGACGGATATCAAAGTCATCCGATGGAGGTGGAGGAACAGCAACAGTAGCAGCAGCAACAACATCAGGATCAGGAACATCCTCACCAAAAGGACTTGTAGAAGAAGAGGGGGGAGGTGCGGACCCAGAAGGTGTAAACCTAGGGTGTTTAGAGCCAGCTCGAAGGTGAGCAGCCCTCTATCTAAGAAAAGACGCACCTATAGGACCAATGACATGCACAAGCTCAGAGGAAGGGAAACCACTAAGATCAAGATAAATAAGAATCCTATGGATAAAAATAGGATGAATAAAGGCATGAGAAGAAGATGAACTCCTATACACTTTGTTCAAAGAACGAAAGAACAAATGGGGAAAACTAATAGGAGCATCAGTAACTAGAGCGTACAAAAAGACACACCTCTCGAGAGGAATTGTGTGCAGATGAGAAATGGGCCAAAAGCAGTGACACGCTAAAGATAGTGTAGCTCAGAAAGTTCAGCAGTGGTGATCCTAGGATCAAAACCCCATTGGATAGATGACCCAGAGATGTAAGACATGACATCACTCAAAATTGAAGACTCATCATAAGGGTAGACAGAGTGCTGGACCAAAGGTACCCCTAGAGCATCAGCCACTACTATAGAAGTAATGATGTACTCTACGCCTCGTATCCAACTCTTGACTAAAGTGTTGGAATCATAGATGCGGATCGAGATGTTCGAGTAGAACTCTCGAATCAAGGTAGCAGGTGGAAGAGGATCAGAAATATCCACCAAGGGTAGCCAGCCCCTACGCTTTAAGTTTGCCATAATGGCAGGATCCAACTCATCTAGAATGACAGACCGCTCAGACCATATCTTACGCCTAAGGTTCAGCTTCTTAAAGATTTCCTGGTTTTTCTCCCTTGGAAATTTCTCACGCTCAAAAGATGAAGGAGAAGGAGTAGGTGAAGGGACAGACCTATGAGCCCTAGTTTTCCTAGGCATGATGCTAAGGAAAGGACAGAGACACAAGAGAAAACCAAAAGAGAAACAAATAAAAATCAAGGTCAGACTGCAAGTTAGCACCAAAAAAAAAATATAGAAAAAAACTATATGATCCATGAACAGTTAAAATGCCATGAGGCATGTACTAATGCAGTAAACAAAGTTCAATTTTAAGTTCAATTGCACAAAATTGGCTCGAGAATAGAGTTTCTAACCAAAAACCCAAAAATTTGAAAACCACTTGTAAAATTTTGAAGCACATTGATGAATTAAGCATTACAAAATACAATACATAGATTATAATGCCTAATTACATCCAATCAACAAGCCAATTTCATCAATTAAAACCTATTTGAACAAAATCCCCAATTCGGAACAATTATAAACCCTAGAATTTTCAATTCTCCACAAAACCCAAAATCGATCAAATTAAACTATCAAGAACATGTTTATAGCTTGTCCCCATAAAAACCCATTGACCAATTTCACAAAATTGGGCTTGAAACATCAAAAATCCCAAAAAGAGAGAGGTCCGAAAATATGAGGTAAAATGCATGAAAAATGCAAATAAACTCAAAAATGAGGGGCAAAAGAGGCTTACCGGCTTGAGGAAAGAGAAATCTTGCAAAATTTTTGGAGGAAAACAACAAAAAATTCGCTGTAAATCGTTGCCTAGTCGGAGAGAGAAAATGAGGTTTGAAAAACTTTTGAAAAAGAGTATGAATTAGTCAAAGAGTACTATTTAAAAAAACCTGATTCACGACTTTCGATTGATCGAAAATTACATTCGATCAATCAAATCACTCCGAAAGTTTTAAAAAGAATTTTAAATATTTTAGATCGATCGAAAAACAGAATGGATCGATCGAAACAGGCAGCGGATCACAGTATTTTGAGAAAATTTTCAGTTTTGAAAAACTCAAACCAATTTTTAAAAATAACTCCTCAAAAAATTAAAATCAATGAAACACAATGCATGAGTATAAGATGAAATGGAATACTTTTTGAAAAACCCAAATTTGTAATCCCAGTTTCTCCAAGGAAAGTTTCAGCCAGTTCTTCCTTTAAATTCACAAGCAAAAACAATGTTTTGCATAATACTCAAAGTATTTTTCAAACTTGGTTGATCAGACCAAAAACACACACAATAACATGTACAGTGTTTAGCAAAGAGCAATTTGTATAGTGTATGCAAACTAGCAAAAGCTTGAGATACATGTGAGGTGATATGTGAATAAAAATCAATCACAATGTCTACAAAATTCATTACACAGAATTTAAAAGAGACTATCACCTAAAGAGTTACATCATATAACTCCCACATCTCCTAGAACATAAGCTTCCAATCATGTAAGTTTCTTGAATTTTTGCCTCATAGTTATGTGAGATGACATCAAACCTAATAGTACACACCAATTTTAATTATGTTAGATGGCATCAAGCCTAATAGTACACACCAATTTTAAGCGTTAAGCAATTAAGCTGAGGCATCACCTTATGTTCTTTTTGTGTATGTGCTACACTTTCTTGAGTACAGAATCTTATAATATGCACTAAGCTGTTCATGATTAACGTGGTGAGATGGTTATTTATACTTTTCTCAAAAGAATCAAGTCCGACAGTCAAATAACATGTGACTTCAAGATCAAGACAAAGTGATCAAAAACCATAAACATCTTTCCCACACAACATGCACTACAAAGTTTCAACTAGTCAAGTGCAATAAATAAGCTCATCAGCGCTAAATAAGGTACATAAGACATGTTATGTGTAAATAAATTGAACAACCTTGTTTTCAAAAAACAAGAAACATAGTGCCATAACATATTTTGCTTTTCTCCTTTATTTATTTATTTATTTATTAAAAGAGAAAACAAAAAATCCTAGAATGAAATGCATGAATGTAATGCAATGCAAGTCCTAGTACCAAAAAAAAAAATACAAAAAACCAAATAACAATGGTCACAAAGGAATGAGCAATGAAGTACAAGCACCATGTCAGAAAGACTCAATTAAATCGAGTCTTTTGCATCCAAAACCTTTTAGATGCACCATGAGCATTAGAGTTCTTATTCACATTTGCATGATTTCCAACTTCAGGATTGGAATAAAGGTTCAACATCTTTACCAATTCACCAATGAGTGTCATAGGATCTTGTGCTTGAGACACAGGCACCTTTGGTTTGTTTGCTTTCTTAGTAGCTTGAAACTTATAACATTTAGGACGAATGTGTCCAGACTTTCCACAATAATGACAAACCCAAGCAGGTTTACCATGTATCTTGTCCTTAGAAATAGTAGAATCCTTAAGTTTAGACTCTCCTAGATCAACCCTAATCTTCTTAGATGGTGAAACTTCTATGGGTTTAAATACCTCACTCACAGTGGGCTTAACAATTTCACTCACAACCTCACTCGCAGAAGGTTCAGAAGAAGATAGAGGAACAAAGTTTGTGAAATGTGGTACAGAATCAAAAATGCATTCAACATATCCTAAACCAGATTTATCAGAAGGATACTTTTGAACATTCAACATGTGATCAAGTTTAGAACTAGCAGATCTAGCAATATATAAATCATGTTCCAAAATTTTAACTTTATCAAGTAAGAGCATGTTCTCAGATTTAACATTGTTCAAAAGATCATTAGCATCAAACAAATTAACAAGCAAATTCTTCTTTTCAAGCTCAAGAGATTCAATTTTCTTCAAGCCAAGTTCAATATTCATAGCATCCTTTGCAGCAATTTTGCAAAGTTTATTGTAGGCCTCTTGAAGATCCGCATCCTCAGAGAGTTCCCCATCAGAAAGGTTCTCTTCAACAGATATACTTTCATTTACTACAGAAGTAGCAGTGAAAGCAATGAAGTTTCTATCCTCGTCACATCCAGACTCATCATCAGAAACCTCATTATCGCTAAGGGTTACAGCCATAACTTTACCCTTAGATCTCAAGAATGTAGGACATTCAGATTTCACATGACCATACCCTTGAAGCCAAAACACTGAGCACCCTAAGGATTGTTTGAAGATTGACCAACTTTTTCTCTAGGTTTTTCAAAATTATTAACCTTAGTAGGATCATTCTTCCTAAAGTTTCTAGGTTCAACAGTGTTTGTACCTCTTGCCTTTCTATTGTTATTCCTAAGAAAGTTTCTAAAGTTCTTGGTAAGGTAAGCAATCTCTGTAGCAGAGAACTCATCATCAAATCCACCAACATTAACATCATCAACTGACTTAAGAGCCATTGATTTGGATTTGTTCACTTTGGGTAGGTCAGACTCATAGGACTGAAGAGATCCTACAAGCTCATCAACAGGGATGGTGTCCACATCCTTGCTCTCAGTAATGGCAGTTACTTTGGATCTAAAGTCTTTAGTTAAAGATTTAAAAATCTTCCTAACAATTTTAGGTTGATCATAGATTTCACCCAAATTAAAAGCAGAATTAACAATATCATTTAATTTAGCATAGAATTCATCAAAAGACTCATCATCAGATATTCTAATGCTTTCAAATCTAGAAGTCAATTGCTGCAGTTTATTAATCTTAATTGTCTTTATGCCTTCGTGCACAGTTTGGAGGATTTTCCAAGCAGTGTGAGCAACCTCAACATTAAAGATTCTCTTAAATTCCTCCATAGAAACAGCATTGAAGATGGCATTTATAGCTTTGCTATTGAAGCATGCTGCTTCCTTTTTAGAAGTTGCCACTCACTCACAGGAGTAGTGGGCTTCTGCCATCTATATTCAACGGAATTCCAAACCCTCTCATCAATAGATTTCAGGAATGCTTTCATCCTTACTTTCCAATAAGCATAGTTATTCTCATCAAAGTGAGGAGGAACAACAAGAGAGTGTCCATATTCCATGACAACATGGGTCAAGGATCAGCTTAGAGATCAAAAAATCTCTAACAAGAGAGCTACCCGCTCTGATACCACTTGAACGGTTTTAGACCCCTTAAAACAATCAATTTAACCTAGTTAATTAGCTAAGTGATTAACTTAGTCAATTTGAGCAATTCTAGGTTATCACAAACATACAATCATATCAAAAGTATAAAGCAGCGGAAATATAAAAGACACAATGATATGATCACCCAGGAAACCACATGGTAAAAGCCTGGGGATGATTTGACCTAGCTATCCTCAAGGTAAACCTGAATCCACTATGCGAAAGAATCGAAGTTCATACAAAAGGACTTACAAGCTCTCCGCTTGACTTCCTAATGTTACCCACCAGTAGAACTTACTAACACGACCACGTGTAAGCTCCAAATCCATGAACTCCTTCTTTCTTGGATTCTCCAATCAGCTACAAGCACCCACGCTTGATATTCTTTAAACTTCTATGGTAGCAACCGAGTTGATCATCAAGATGTTGAAGTAATCTCTACTTTGAATACCCTAAACTTTGTGTAAAGGAAAACTCCTCTAGATCTCACAAGAGATTTACACAAAACAGCAAAGTATGAGCAACAACTCAACTGGAGCGACTCTAAAAACGTGGCTAGGGTTTTTCTTTATATACCTAAGGTAAAAACAGAAAACCCAAAACGTTTAATGAGTTAGGGTTGAGTTGGAATATTCTGCAAAAAAACATTCTACCTGAGATTTGATCGATCGAGTCTTTCTTTCGATCGATTGAGCCAGGCCGAAATGCACCAATGCATCTGCAGCCTCTCGATTCCAACTTTACATGAAAGACCCAACTTTGAGCAAGCCTAAACAAGACTAAACAACCTATTTTGATCATGGTTTGCCAACAATACAAATTAGAGTTCTAAATACATAAAATCCTAAATCTTTAGAACCTAACAATTAAATAATTCTTTTTTTTCCTAAAGTTAAATTCAATATTTACAAAGGAAATAGGAGATTTGAACTATGAGTGTCTCAATTGAAATTACCAAGAGATTCTAATTGAGCTATAAGACTCATTACTAATTGCAAAAACATTGGCTAATTGGTTGAAAGCAATATACCTTATATTGATCATCAGTAATGGCAATAAAGTTCCACAATTGAAGACAAAAAGTAGTATTATGTCAACCATGGGTGTAGTAATATTATTCTGCTTTAATAATTTGCACTAAATTAATTAAAATAGCCAATTATGAGTGTAGTGATATTAGTCAACTTGATTTCTATGTATGATCAATCCATCTTTGTACAGTAAGAATAGCTTTAGAGGCTATTAAGAATAGCAAACATACAAGAAATCAAATGCAAGTGTGTTGGGGATAGACATAAAAACAGAGGAAGAGGAAGAGAACGGAAATTTATTATATCATTGAAAGTACCTTTTAATTATGAATACAAGAACAAATCTTACAAAGAAAATACCCACCCCACTGAACAGGGTTATAAAATATTCAGGGGGAAAAATTGACCCATCTTAAATTACATAAACTTACATAAATCGAAGGCCCAAAAAATAATAATAATAATAATAATAATAATAATAATAACAAATAAAATAAAATCAGTATAGGTTAGTCCCTTTCTGTACCTTATTTTTTGTTTTTATGACACTACTAAAGGCTTAAACTCCAAGGGCACAAAAAACACCAATGGTCCTTAAAGTGCCACTAGCCCTGAACCTTTCAGTTCTAACAGACCTAAAAAAAATTTCACTTGTCGGTTTATAACCTAGTCACTAGTTGAAGCATGAACCGTTGGGTTAGGAAGTCCCATACATGAAAGGCTAGGTGATAAATGGATTTTGGGACTTGGTCTTGGCGATGGAATAGGAGCATTGCTAGGAAAGTATCCAGGCATGGTCCTAGGTGATAGATTTACATGTTCAAGTGCCTGAAATTGAAGCTGTGCTGAGTATTCTCGAACACACCCAATACGAGGACCAGCTCCACTGCTCCATTTACGTGACAAACACTTAGCCAATTTGAACGCCGGAGCTTTCACATTGGTTCCTATTTCATCAGGACAAATTGTGACATTGGCAGCCTCCTTGTTAGGCACATCAACATCTACTGATTCTGTGTAAGATGATTTGATATTTGTAGAGGAACCCCTCGTTGACTCCAACTTTAGTTCCTTGTCGGTCACTTTCATTGTTGGATCATCATCATCTATGGCACATTTCTGCAGTTCAATCATTCAGATGTACACAAATTCAATCAAACTCAATGAATTTGTGCCAACTATGTAACACCACGTGACAGAGGATGGAAGAAATTACCTTAACATTGGTCAAGTTCACATGGTGCTCTTCTAGGAAACTAATAAACTCCAAGAAGTTCTCTTCCGTTGGGTGATAATGACCACTGTAAGGCCATATAGCCTAACAAGATGAGTAAGTATACATCAAAATTTTGGATACGATCTCTTTAGAAGATGACATTATTGCATATTGCCCCTTAAAATTGCTTCTTTTGTTCTAGACATTGAGGACACATTCTGAACTATTGATTCTAGCTATGAAGAGTATATATATATATATA
>NW_027069776.1:637452-644248 GCF_002906115.3 Quercus suber | reverse complement strand
AAAAACAAAAAAAAAAAAAAAAAAAAAAAAAAAAAAAAAAAAAAAAAAAAAAACGTATTGAATAAAAAAAAACTTGTTAATGCACCTGGAATTGAACTCGTTCCCGAACATACTAAGTGCAGTTCTTAATGCAACTTCAAAATAAAATCTGCAAAATATGAATTTAATACTTTAAAAAAGTGTTATATCCCTAAATTTATTGTTTGATGGGTATCTACCGTAGCAATATGTTACAATACCTATTGATAAAACCACAAATCCCTTAATCTAATGCTATCATTTTTTTTTTTTTGAGAAGGATCCCAAACTATCATTTGATTTGAGAAGTTTTGTTAAAATCCATATTTCATAACCCATAATCCATAGATCCCCATTTTCCATTAGCAAGTACTAAACAATATTTCTATTAAATTCTCACATAAACAAAATTTAAGTATTATTCCTTAAATTCTCCTCTTAAAATTTAATAATGTGATTTTTTTTTCATAGTATATTTGAAAATCTAACAAACCAAAAATTGAAATTGTTATAACAATAGGTTTATAAGAATAACCAATGAACAATTTGGATGGTTATTAAATTATTATTATTATTATTATTTAATAGTATTTAAATATGATATAAAACCCAGAAACAATACTTTGAAACCAAAATGTCACCGTACAATGTCTAGCGCTGGAAAACAATTTCGAAAACAAAATCAACTAAACAGTTTGATAAATATATATATATATATATATAATATAATATAAACTAAGAAATAGCACATATTAGATCTCATTCTTTCTAAAGACTGAGAGTAATATAAACTAAGAAATAGCACATGCTGGGAAGGAAGATTTGCTTGTGCCATGTTTCACTGTTATGAGTAATATATTAAGGTTTGGTCATGGAGTATAGAGGTATGCGCTTAAACACTCTAGGTCTATTCATTATCTGTAATCTAGTACCTAGCATGTGCATGCCTTACATGTGGTATATGCGACCTCACACTAGCTAAATTCTTCGTACACGAATTCCTTTCACGAATCTCCACCATGATTACGGCTTGACCCTCTAACCAACTTCAAGAACCCTCCTTGAATTGATCCCCGCAACAACGCTAAGATTGATGGTTCTGTGACTTCAGCTCTTGATCACCAAAGGAAGCAACTCCTTTGTGAATTTAAACTTCTGACCTAACGATTTAATCAATTTTAGGTTCAAGTAATCTCTAGAAGTAGGGCATAGCAATATCCTCTCTCTAATAGTTGTGAAATTATACTTATAATGAACCTTTTATGTTTCTCAAAATAATAATAATAATAATAATAATAATGATGATGATGAACCTTTTATATGTTTGCACGTTGGGCATGAAAACCTGTCTAATTCTTTTTTCTTGAGTTTCAGTTGATCAATCTTCAGTCGAAAGGCAGTCAAAACTCTTCTTTGGATTGATCAATCTTCAGTCGAAAGACACTTGAAATCAAATGTTCAATCGATCAAGCATCGTTTGAATGGCAATCAGAATCTTGAATAAACTATCTTCTTTCGAGTTGTCTGTTGGACCTTTTGAACTTTGATTCTAACACACTAAAGACTTGATAAGATATTACAATGTCATGGAATTTGACAATGCACAACCTAACAATACAAAAACAATAATTTGGAGAGAAATTCTTTTGTATCCCAAGCTATTAAAAAAACCAATAGATCTCACTTTAAAAAATGGTCTTCAAAAATAATTTTGGTATATTTAGCCCAAAAAAAACTAAAAGATTTGATATAGCCCTTAGAGATAACTCTAGATTTAATGGCAATATTTAGCACTACTCCTATCATCCCAGCAGTGACCACTATGACCATTGATGTTGCCGAAACCACCACGAGCAGGTCATTCTAGATTTTGAGCTCCTTGTCCACGCAGCAATCATTATTTATAAATGTAAATGATCCAAATCAAAATACAAAACCTTCATAGCAGGGGGAGGAGAGTCCTCTAAGCAAAATACATCGGAAGAGACATGTCTAGCGTAATGGGCCAAAACATGTGTCACCGAGTTAGCATGATCATGTCTAACACTATGAAATGAGAACCAATGCAATATGAGACAAATGATATAGTTTTTGATAACTTTTATGTTAAATGTGTGATAAAAAAAATAAAAATAAAAAAACTAAAATTTAGTTCATTTTTTTAAAAGCTAATGTTTTGGTAATTCTTTTTTATTATTAAAAAAAAAATTGACTATAGGAAACAATCAAAGCTAAGGAAAAATAAAACATATGGAATGTAGAATGTGGACTAACCGCTTCAAGCCAGTGTCTTAAAGCTAATTTCTGAGCTTTCTCATTCTTGGACAAACCTTTACCTACCTACAGTCAACCATATGGTATTATACAGTATTCAATAACATATAAAGGAGTTCTTGTAAGAAGATGAAAAATGTGAATTTTACATCAATTTGCTGAATAAGGATGCTCTCCATTTGAAATGAATATATTTCATGATTTAAAATAAATATTTAAAATTTAAGGTTATATTTAGTGTCACTTTATACACAATCAGATCTAGGAAATAAAATTTATAGAACAAAGTTTCTTTCCAAACTAATTTGGAGAGAAACCCTACAAACTCATCATATATATTTATATTAAGTGTGAATTTTGAAAATCTAACCGTCCGATTACATGTTCTTATTACATCCTTAATACTTACAAAATTTCAAAAAAATCAAAAATCAATTGCTATGTAATCAAACAAATGTTATAATTTCAAGTTTTTGTAATCTAAAGTTGTATATAAAAATTAAGTTAATTGATCAAATAGTAAATAATATCCGATTTGAACGAAATTTGATATGCATATTAAGAACATAAAGAATATTAAATTCAACGGTTAGATTTTCAAAATTCATACAATATATATATATATATATATATGAGAAGTTTGAAGAAAAAATTTGTTCAAGTGAAATAAATTGATTAGTTGCATTTTAAGTCATGGTCAAAGAGCAAAACTAATAAAGCAAAGTTGAATATTTTTTAAGGTAATGACTTTTGTCTTAAAGAAAACGACTGAGTTGACCCCAACTGTTGAAACAATTGACTTGAAAATTTTTTTCATCTTTAAAAGTTCGGCAAACCTAGGAAGCCTAAATGATGGTAATATGTACACACCTTGGCAGCCCTAGTCCTAGCTCGTGCCCATCTTGAAATAGTAGTTTCTGATCTATCAGACTCAAAGAATGATATTGAACTATGCCTAAGACTTGCAAAGTCTATTGCCTTCCACCTACAAAATTTATAAAAACAAAACAATTAGACAAAATAAAATTCTGAATTGGAAATATAAGCTGTAGGTAGCTGAAACATAGTTTTGTTAATAGAACAAACCAGAGCTCCTCAACAACTACAGCACAATCTGCTAGGTTTCTTCTAGTCCGGTAACTCTTATAAACTTTCTGCACCTTAATTGCAGCTGCATTATGTTCACTAGTAGTCCTCGGAGAAATCCGAATTTCGGGTTTAGGCAAAGCGACCGCAGGATATACTTTATTGCTTGAATCATTGGCATTTTCCTCCAAATCAGAACTATTTTCATGCAGCAACACTTTCTTGAATGAAACAGTTGTTTGCAGCCTTAACCCTTCCACTTTCCGCTTCTTGGATCTTCTAGCTATCCCACTTTCCTTTTCTTCAATAATCATGCTATCTAACCCCTCATATTTGTCAATGTCACTTGGATCACCTTGCTTGAAGATATCCTTCCTTTCCTTGGACTCACAGTTGATGAATCTCACCATTACTTCTTCTACGCCAAGGCGCTTGTGCCTTCCAGTCTCTATAAATGATGATGAGAGCAAAGAAAAGGGTATCCCACTAGTTTTAAAGCAGTGAGGCTATGAGAGTGTGAATTTTGACAGATCAACCTGCTCAACAAATTAACGCAAATGAATTAAAGTTGCAAGCTCTTCAAGAATCATAAAATTGTATTTTTCACTATAATAAAAATGCATTCATGTTCAAAAACACAGCAAAGGAGGCAAAATGTTTCCTTTTTCTTCATGCCATATTATTTTCATACTTAAACTATAACAAGAATCCAATCAGCTTCTACTTTGTTATCTCCATCATCACATGGATTCACAGGTATTCATGAGAGCTGAGAAATAAGTTTCATAATGGCATGCACTCCAAAAGCAATCAAAATTTATTACTATTTTTATTTTTTAAAATATGTTTCATCCTAAGCATAACTCACCACATTTATTTTTTTGGTTAAAATATGCTTCATTCTAAGTGTTAAGATTTCTGAAAACGTCTGAAAATGTTAAGAATAATGTTTCATATTAGTCACATGTTTCAGAACTACACCATGATTATTTCTACAGCCATTACTCTTAAGTAAATAACACAAAAAAGAAATGAACAATTAAATAGAACTTTGAGATTCGCACCTGAAGATACAAACTCAGGTCGTTCAGAGTTCTTGTCTGAGGTATACCTCTCCATTTCTTTTGTGCGGGTGTGGTGTGTGTTACTGTTCTAGTTTAGTTTTTAACATATACGACCATTTCCCTCCTTTATATACAATACTACGTTTGCTTTGAAGTTGCCAAGAAATTTAAAGTGTAGTTCACTTAGCTGGTACCTTCAAATTCGTAATAGACAAAGATCGCAGAAAATATGGTAGTTTGAAATTTTGTGCTCATCAAAGCAAGTTGTCATAGAATGGAAAAAAAAATCGTGTGACTTGAAAATGCCACAAGTGGTTTGAACTTGAAGGGTTCAAAGTTGCATTTAACCTTTATTGATTTTCTTTATTTGGAAAAAAGAGGTAATAAACACTTAAATTTTGTTTTTTCATTCTACACCCAACTAAAATGTGAGAAAGAATCTGTCAAATACATAATAGTATAAGTTTTCTTTGTATAGACCAAAGTATGTTTTCTTTCACTTATTAGTTACAAACAGGAATAGGAAAGAGACAGAGAGAAAGAGAAAGGTTGTCATAGTTGTCTTAGAAAGAATGGTCCAAGAAAGATCAGCAGGTGGAGAAAGGGTAGAGAAACAGAAAGCAACGACCGTGAAAACAATAAACTACTATTCTAAATATAGGCCTGTATGGAGGGGCAAAGATCTTGTCAAGTCTTTATCTATGCACAAACTACACGAAAGCTATATTGTAGCCACATCTATTGGATTTTGTCGGACTACTATTATGTCGGAGAGTATACCTTTTCTTTAGTTGTATTCAATTATATGTCTATTGTTTTGATTTATCATTCATGATGATTGTATAGAAAAAAATCCATACGTACTTATCATGTTGTGAAATTTGATGCGATGTGAATGTGCAAATTGGTATAAAAATCTTCCATCGACCAAGTGTCGTGTGTATTTTATTTTTCTTTCTCTATAAAATACCGAAAGTTCGAAAAAATAAAAATCAACAAAACGGTTATATTATTGAAGCCCTACGTGTTGTTTTCATGCAAGTGTAAAAGCATGTGTATTTTTAAACACTTCAATCCCGAAATTACAACCGAAAAAAAAAACGCACCACACACACAATGTGTTTGTATACACAGGTGAGTGAAAATTTAATACATAAGAAAACAAATTGAGCTTTTTTTTTTAATAATAAAATTTGATAAATTAATACTACATATTTAGGTCCAAATCTATTGAGTTTCGTTTTAAAATTAAATGATGCCATGTTATATTAATTTTTTGATCTAGCATTAAAAATATTTTTTTTTTTAAATCCCTTGATCCCTTGAAATCTCTGATCAAGATGTTATCATCCCCCAACAATATGTACATATGTATTAATTAAAAACATCATTTTTTTTCTTCACATCAAGAGGTTATCTATGCAACCAAAGAAACTTCATTAAATCCCTTTTGTCAATTTTTTTTTCCCTAAGTCATAGGGCAATGAATTTTCCAAGAAATTGATGTTCTCTTGTTTCCTTAATTTTATTTTATTTTGTTTTTTGTTTTTTGTTTTTTGTTTTTTGTTTTGTATTCACACAAGTCGCATTGTGGTTGTGGGTCACACATTAAGCAAAATCACCAATGGCAACTCCTTATTTGTTTTTCAAAATACTATTGGCAATCGAGGACGGCAGGTAATATTCAGTGTTTCCTTGTAACACAGCAGCGTCACTTTCAACTCATCTCCATATTAGTTGAAAATAATACATAAAAACTTACAAAAAAAGTTAAAAAATTGAAAATTGAAATCTTTCCACACGCTTTGTGGACGATAATGCTTCCCCCCATAAAAAACGTAATTGGATAAGTACCCAGTCTCCCTTTTGACTAAGTATTCACCGACCAATTAAGAAGTAAAACACGTAGGCCATCATTTGTTGGTTGTTATACAGATTCAGATAGAAATATTTTCTATACGTGTTGGTAATAATCATTATGACCAAATTAGAAGTAATATGACTTAATAGATAGTCACACTTGTTTCTAAAAAAAAAAAAAAAAGGAAGATAGTAACTCACATCTCGTATTTAAAAAGTAGCAATGTGAATATCGAATGTGCTCATAAGATTAATATTCTAAATTATCATGTAGTACTCTTTGAAAGAAACTTAGTTTTTTGTTTTTTAGAGAAAATTTTGTTTTAGTTTTTTGACTTTCTATACGTGTCGGTAATTAATAATCATATGACCAAATTAGAAGTAATATGACTTGATAGATAGTCACACTTGTTTCTTAAACAACAACAACAACAACAAAAAAAAAAAAAAAAAAAAAAAAAAAAAAAAAAAAAAAAAAAAAAAAAAAAAAAAAA